>NW_027520958.1:300000-583390 GCF_052094955.1 Ictidomys tridecemlineatus | reverse complement strand
GCAGTCATTTGCTCAATATTCTTTTTGAGTCCTGCTATTTCAAAGTCCTTCTCTTGATTGAGTTGAAGTGCACATTCGTGTTTCAGCTTTAAGTAAGAGGTCTTCAAATTGTGTGCATTGGAGAGTTCCTCAATAGTCTGCCTGTGATTATTTGCTTCTTCCAACAGTCTTTTTTCTGCCTGGTGCAGTTTGGCTTCAGTCTCTTCTTTGTCTCTTTGGAGAGTCTCCGTGATAGTGTCTCTTTCTTGAGAGATCTGATTGTAAGCAGCAATAGATTCTTCCAACTTACGCCTTACATCGTCACGTGCTAAAATCAACATTTCATTTTCCGTCTTGAGTTCAACAGCAACTTTCGTTAAGTCTTCATTGAGCTGTTCCTCTTCAGAAAGATTTTGCCTTAGGTTGCTCACTTCAGCTTCTCGTTCTTTAAGCATGTCATCCTTCCAGTGACTGTTCGAGTCTTCGTTCAGAGAAGTTGGATACTTACTCTTAAATCCAGACAGCTCCTCTTCAAGTTGTCTAATGTGATCCTTAAGCCCCAGGTTTTCCTGCTGGAGGTTTAAACTATTTTTTTGTGACTGATTTAGCTGATCTACTAAATCTTCTACTTTACCTTCAAGCTTCTGCTTAGTTAAATGCAAATCACTGAGGCTCTGCGCATTCTCAGTTAACTTCTCCTTCTGCACATGCAACTCTTGGGATATGTTCATTTGCTCATCCTCAAGTTGACGAACTCTCTTTTTTCCGTCATCTCGATCTTGTTCCAACTTCTTGATGACAAGGTCTCCTTCATTTTGTTGTTTGGATAGCTCATCTTGTATCAAAATCATGTGCTTTGTAGCTTCCTGATTCTGATGATCCAGTTCTTCTAACTCAGCTATCAGCATTTTCTTCTCATTGATAGTCTGATTCAGTTCTTCCTCCTTTGCCTTCAAGTGAAGTTTTAAGTCTAGTAATTGTACATTCAAATTCACGTCTGTTGAAGCTCTGCTTTTCATGACTTGATAGTCACAGCTCAATTTTGACAGTGACATCTGAAGTTCCTCTTTTTCTTGACTCAATGATGACTTCTCTTTTTCTAAAGCTTCAACATGCATTTTAAGTTTCAGATTGTCTTCAGCAAGGCGGTTATCCTGGTTTAAACCACTTAGTCTCACGATTTCCTTCTCCGCATCAGCCAGGGCTCGTTGAAGCCTGAGCACTTCTTCCACTGCTGAATGCTGAGGAAGGGTTCTTCCCTTTTCTGCCACAGTAGAACTCTGCTCCCAAACTGAAATTTCATGCTGATGATCATCTATGTCTGGACTGTGGTTTGGTTGAAGAGTCTTGATAGTATTTAGTACTTTGCAGATTTCACTCGAGTCAGAATGGTGTGTTCCCTGAGCCTCAGCAATCTGCCTCGAGTGGCCAACTTCAGATTCCTGTTTTGCAACTTCAGTTGATAATCTGTTTGTTTCTTGTTGTGATACAATTATGTCACTAAAGTCCGTGTCATCATCACGAAAGGCTGAAGAATGACTACCGATCAGGGAACCGAACGGAGCCGGTGCGGTTGTTGTTGGCACACCACAAGCTCCCGAGCGTACTGATTGAGCAGCTGCCCGTAGTTGGAACATTTGATCTTGCAGTACAGTCTGTCCTGCTTTAAGATGGCTGACCTCTACCTCTTTCTGTTGCAGTTGATCTTGGCAACTTACAGACTGATGGTTTCTTTGTAGCTCTGGCGCTTCATGCTTTTCTTCCAGGTCAGTACAATACTTTTTCGGTCTTTCATTCTCACATCTTAGTGTGGAATCAGTAGTTTCCATTTCCTTTCTCCGACAATGATGTAAAGCTGCTTCTGGGTCTCCTAAGTCATCCAGAAGCATGTCCCTGGTGAGGGTGGAGCTATGGCCGGTGAGGAAAGCCAAGCTGCTCCCCACCTGAGCCAAGAAGTGGCCCAAGCCTGAGCCCAGGCCTCCAAACCAGGCCGACATCGTGGCCACTTCAGCGAGCCATCGGACCAGCTCTGAGAAGCGCGTCCATCACCATCCACTTCTCTGCCCCGAACGTCCTCCGGCGTTGCCGGGGTCAATTATGACCCAAGCGCTCAGAATTCCTCAGAGCGCGGGGTTCCTGGGGCTCCACCAACCACCAATCATCCCTCCCTGCCTGTAAACTCAGAAGCCTGTCCTGCGCTTTGACCAGGGACCTGCAGCCAGTAGCACACTCACCCCCTGCAGGGCCTCTGCTTCTTCCCTGCACTTGCCTGTCAGCTATTGGCTCACGGGATTGGGCAGGGTTGGCTGGGAGGAGCTAGAGATCCAGGAAAGTGTCCTAGTTTGAGTCCCAAGGCAGTGTGCTGTGGAGCCAGGAAGAATCAATGTTGTAGATGAAATCCAAAGGTAGTTCACTGGACAGTTCCCTCTTGTCTGGGAGAGGTGGGCTTTTTGTCCCATTCAGTTGCATTCAGTTGACGAGGTGAGGTCTCGCTCCACATTAGAGAATGGAATCTATGTAACTAAAAGTCCCCGATTCAAAAGTAAATGTCACCCCATAACACCAGCACAGACACACCCAGAATAAAAGTTGGCCAAGTATCTGGGCATCGTAGCCCAGGCGAGTTAACATATAAAATTAACCATCACAAAGTCTTAATCAGTCTCAGAATTCAAAGTATAATATGGATTAGATTTCACTAAAGAACCATCTTTACCCTTTCCAAAAGTAAAGTTTTGCTGTTAATCTATACATTTTCGAGTTCATTTGAACATTATTTGGTCCTTGTTAATTCTGATTGAAGTTTATTTAGGTGCTCAAAAATTCCGCTTAAATTTCACTTAAGAAAATTTGTTTTAGAGCCAATGGGTTGATGTCCACTTAACCTATTGTTGTTTATCAGTGCCAGATATAATCCAGGTTTCAAGAGTACAGAGTGAAATAAAAAGTTGAGAAATTTTCTACTATGGAGTAACAATCCTAAATGTAATTCCCATACCTCTGAGGATCAGAAGGAGTTAAGATAAGGCCCTGCTTTCCAAGGTGTTTAAATTCCAACAAGTTAATGAGGAGGCAGTTTTGTAGAGTTGGGGACAAAGCAAAGAGATGAAGCACGTGGGCTGTAACAGACATACCCATTGGGACCAGAGCAATTTTGGAGCTAAACTGACAGAACGCATTTATAAGACCTCTCTCACAAGCATGAGTTGAACAGTAAATGACAACATAGTGTGTAGTTCTCACCTGATGGCTGGTGCAGAGAAAGTGGCCAACAAACAGAGCCTGCTGCCACTTTGTTCCTATTTGCTTTTTGTTTTGTTTAGGATCATTTTCCTTATTACCCTTTAGAAGGGGTTTGGGTTTGCTCCCATTACTCTCTTCCCAGAGCCCATTTTCAGGAGACTCTTTTCCTTGAGCTGTTCTTTCTCTATGTCTGTTCAGGAAACAAAACCTCAAGGTGGCAGAAATAAAATTTAAAAAAAGGAAGAATTTTTGGAAAGTTAATGGTTAAGTAGATCCTAAGGATTATATGAATCACCTCATAATGTCTCTTGCCTTCGAGATAGCGGAGCAAGTAGACATAATGACTCCGATTGCTATCAGAAACTAGTGACTGCATTTGTGTCCTGGGCTAGAAAAGGAAATCTTCTTGGTCCTTCTTATTCATCTCCAAATCTGAGAGAGAAGTCAGGCCTGTGTTAGTCAGTCTCTCCTCATAAAAGACTAATATAAAAATTTAAGCCCCTCTTAGCATCTGCTGAAGTGAGAATCCACGCTGTACCCCAGCTGTGTCTACTGTTGAAGAAGGCGTCAACAATACCAAGTGTCCTTTTCTCCCTTTAGACCATTCCTCCTGTGTGTGTGTGTGTTTGTGTGTGTGAGAAGACTTTTTCATCACTTTGACAACATACCTGAGAAAATTAAATGAGTAAATATTTATTTTGGTTCAATTTCAGGCTCCATTGCTGTGGCCTGAAGTGAGGCAGATTACCATGGCAGAGAGCCTGGCTTCAAAACAGAGCTTCTCAACTCATGGAGATCAGGGAAATGGTGAGGGGAAGAGAGGACTGAGGAATATGATGTACCCGTCCAGGGAATCAACTCCAATGGCCTACCCTCCAACTAGGCCCTACCGCCCCCACAGTTTTGACCAACTCCCAATAGTCCTGTCCAATCATGAACCCATCAGTGGATTGATCCACAGATGAGGTTAGAGCTCAGGATTCGATTCACCTTTCTGTAGAGTCCGTTCTGAATGCTGGTAGATTGGGGTCCAAGCTTTCAACACATGACCTTTGGGCAACATTCCAGATCCAAATTATAGCAGGGTGCCTCCTTCTCTTTAGGTGTTCTGTGTTTGTTTATTGTTTTCAATCACAAATAATGATCCTTTTTCAGTGTAAGACCTATCACATTTGGCTTGAATCTGGTTCCAGTGGTGGTTGCTCCTCCTGCTGAAAGGCATTTCTGATCACTCAAGATTCAGTCTTCTGGCATGGTTCGCTCTGACCACAGCTGTTTGTCATTTTATATTTCTATTATGAGAGAGAAACCTACCTACTGTATTCGAAACTGACCATCCAAATGAAAGCATTTCTCTTCTTCCAAAGAGAATGTTTGGAATGTTCCTGGAAGCTATGGGGGATATGGAGGGAAAACCCCGGCTCATTCGCGAGCACATGTGACAAAAAGCATCCAATAATCATAAGGGTATCCTTATACATATATTCAGTGCCCAAAAAGCACAAGGTATTGTGATAGATACTGTGAACAACATAAAGCTGTGTTATATACATTTCCTGCTGTGAAGTGCAATTGAATACAGTCAATCAGTGGAGAAGATGTTCCATAGAGTGATCCTTGAATTATAGTACGAGGTCAGCCATTGACGACTGTGGTGGTGAGGATCTCATATGGGGCAAAAGACTGAGTAAGAAAGAATAAGCCAGAAGTAGAGAGCCCTTAATAATGTGGCTTTGTTAAAACACCGTTGAAGGTTAAAATAATGAAAGCTTTTTGAGTCTATAAACATAGGGTGATAAATTCTATGCAAGACATTAAGTTTGTACTTCTTTTAATACCTCATAATTCATTCAAACATTTTCTTATAGATTTCAGTAGAATTTTTAAATCTCTTCAATGTGGGCCTCGTCTCTTCTTGTCTCTTTTTTTAAATTTTTATTGGTTGCTCAAAACATTACAATGATCTTGACATATCATATTTCATACATTCGATTCAAGTGGGGTATGAATTCTTACTTTTACCACGTGTACAGTTTGCAGGATCACATTGGTTATACGTCCAAGTTGATACATACTGCCATACTAGTGTCTGTTATATTCTGCTGCCTTTTCTATTTATTCCCTCCCTATCCCCCCTTCTGTCCCCTCCCCTCCCATAATCTCTCTCTACCCCAGCTACTGTAATTCATTTCTCTCCTTTTTTCCCCTTTCCCCTCACATCGTCTTATATGTAATTTTGTATAACAATGAGGGTATCCTTCCATTTCCATGAAATTCCCCTTCTCTCTCCCATTCCCTCCCACCTCTTGTCCCTTCCAATTGGTAATCTTCTTTTCATGCTCTTCCAGCCTGCTCTGTTTTGAGTCCCCCTCCTTATATGAAAGAAGACATTCAGCATTTCTTTTCTAGGGATTGGCTAACTTCACTTAGCATAATCTCCTCTAATGCCATCCATTTCCCTGCAAATGCCGTGGTTTTGTTATTTTTTAGTGCTGAGTAATATTCCACCGTGTACAAATGCCACATTTTTTTAATCCATTCATCTGTTGACTGGCATCTAGGTTGGTTCCACATTCTAGCTATTGTGCATTGTGCTGCTATGAGCCTTGATGTAGCTGTATCCCTATAGTATGCTCTTTTTAGGTCTTTGGGAATAGTCCGAGAAGGGGAATAGCTGGGTCGAATGGTGGTTCCATTCCCAGCTTTCCCAGGAATCTCCATAATGCTTTCCAAATTGGCTGCACCAATTTGCAGTCGCACCAGCAATGTACAAGTGTACCTTTTCCCCCACATCCTTGCCAGCACTTGTTGTTGTTTGACTTCCTAATGGCTGCCATTCTTACTGGACTGATTTGGTGTCTTAGAGTGGTTTTAATTTGCATTTCTCTGATTGCTAGAGAGGGTGGGCATTTTTTCCGTGTATTTTTTGATTAATTGTATATCCTTCTCTGAGAAGTGTCTGTTCAGGTCCTTGGCCCATTTGTTGATTGGGTTGTTTGTTTTCTTAATGTTTAATTTTTGAGTTGTTTGTATACTCTGGATATTAGGGCTCGGCACATTTGTATTTTTAAGAATTGGCATAATCAATGAAATGTTCCGCACACGTTTGTAGGAAGATTAACATAACACTCCAGTGACAATACAGTAGTAGAAGGATTGATTTGGACTGACAAGTTGTTCAGTGAATGATATATTACCCATAAATTTGAATTCTCATTATCATAAGGAAGCAAGGTGAAAATAAGAATTTAAGAGAGTGTTGGGGATGTGGCTCAAGTAGTAGCTCCTTCACCTAGCATGCGTGAGGCATGGGGTTTGATCCTCAGCACTACCTAAAAAAATAAATAAAATAAAGATGTTGTGTCCACTAAAGGCTAAATAATCAATATTTTTAAAATAGAATGTAAAATAGTCCATAAATGTTATATACAAACTGTGAAAGTAGATTCTTCAACAGATTAATTGTCTACCTCGAACTAGAATCAGTTGCCTACTGATTTGCCTGGATGATGTTCTCAATTCTGGTTTTTTTTTTTTTTTTTTTTTTTTTCATTCCACTGGGCAAACATCTGCAGGGCTTTCTTGATGGCAACATAGTGATTACTGAGCTCTACCCTATTAGAAATACAACTAGTTTTCAACTCATGAAAGTCTATAAAAGCCACTTTTTTAGAAGTCTCTAAACTTTGGAACTATTCAATGATACTCTATTTTTGCCAGCAATACACAATATATATATATATTTTAATGTAAAGGGCAAGGTATTGAACAGACACTTCACAGAAGAAGCAATACAATCAATCAATAAATACATGAAAAAAATGTTCAACTTCACTAGTAATGAGAGAAATGCAAATCAAAACTACTCTAAGATTTCATCTCACTTCAATCAGAATGGCAATCATCAAGAATATCAGCAACAATAAGTGTTGGCGAGGATGAGGGGGGAAAAGGTACACGTATACATTGCTGGTGGCACTGCAAATTGATGCAGCCAGTCTGAAAAGCAGTATGAAAACTCCTCGGAAAACTGGGATCGGAAGCACCCTTTGACCCAGCTATCCCACTCATTGGTTTATAACTAGAGGACTTAAAATCAGTATACTAAAAATTCATTAAATTTCATTTTAATTAATACAATTTAACAAAGTGAATTTAAATAACATTTAATATAGATTAAGTCATTGAATATTAACGATATAATAAAAATATTAATAAAATTAATTTTAATAAAAATCCTCTTAGTGGTTTTAGAAACTACAGGTATCAGAGAAATATTAGCTATATATTCTACTTTTGTCTGCTGTCTCATTTTGCCTAACGTAAGCTAGAAACTTTTGTTTATCTTTTATCTTAATTTACCAAGATGAAAATGGGAAGACAAAACACCCAGTAGCTACACACATCAGCTTTTCCTTTGTTTTTTCTAAATTTTGCCTTAACATTGACATTATTTTATCCAGTATCCAGGTATTATGTTTTTATGTTAAAAGCATATGCCGTTTGATTTCAATCTCTTTTCAAATACATATATCTAAATCCCTGTTGCTTCTGTCATACTCACCAGATGACTATTATAGTCTTTTAATTTAATCCCATCTTGATTTTTGCTTTAATCTAACAATTATTTGGAATTGTTTCTATGGCCCTAATTTCATTGTATATGGAATTTTTTTTTTTTTTTGAGGATTCAAAATTCTTCTAATTTTAGATGCACAAGGAATTGCAGCGTGTGTGATAACACCTTTACGGAATTGGCTGGCGTTTTCATTGTGGTCTAGGGCATGGTAAATTTTGGTGGCTGTAGCCTGTGTGTTTGAACATGATATGTAGTTTTGTGTGCATGGTACAACTTCTTGGTATAGCTACTCAGGCTTCTTAAGTGCATTACACAGCTCTTCTCTATCCCCTCCCTGCTTGTTGGTGGTTCCTTGTTTGGGTTCTGAGAGAGGGATGTTCAGTTTATGCCTTTTATTCTGCAGGGTTTCCCATGTTTTTACTCTATATACCCCACGGTGTGGTACCCCAGATAACTATCTTATTGTTGTCCTGTGCTCTGTGATCCCTGGTATGTAATACTGAAAGCATGAAGCAGCCTGTTACCTCTCAGCTTCTGCAAGTGAACTGTTTTCTTGCACGTTGTATATTTGCTTTTGTCTTTTCAACTTGATCTACTCTTTCATAATCTATTTTTGTGTTCATTTTTTGAAATTCTCATTCTTATTTTGGATCACTCAGCATTTTCAAATGTCCTCTTCTAATTTCTATGAAGATTTGGTGGTAGAAGGAGAAAGAGAGGTGAAACATGCTCATTTTCAGCCTTTAAGATTGAACTTCAAATCTTAGTGTAGTTTTGATTTTCACTTCTCTAAGTGCTAGTGATGATGAGCATATTTGCATCTATTTGTTGATTAATTTTATATCATCTTGGGAGAAGTGTCTGTTCAGGTCCGTGGCCCATTTATTGAATGGGTCATTTTATTTATTTATTTATTTGTATTTATGTATGTATGTATGTGTGTGTGTGTGTGTGTGTGTGTGTGTGTGTGTGTGTGTGTATTTAGGTTTGTGAGTTCTTTCTATACCCTAGAGATTAGTGCTCTATCTGATGTGTGATGGGGCAAAACTTTTCTCCCAAGATGTAGGATCTCTATTCACCTCCCAGATTGTTTGTTTTGTGGAGAAGAAACTTTTTTAGTTTGCATCTATCTCATTTATTGATACTGGATTTTAATTCTTGTGCTATAGGAGTCTTATTAAGGAATTTTGGGACTAATCCCATATGATTGGAATTAGGGCCTACTTTTTCTTCTGTTACATGCAAGGTCTCTGGTTTTATTCCTAGGTCCTTGAATCATTTGAGTGGAGTTTTGTGCATGGTGAGAGATAGGGGTTTAATTGCACCTCCCTCCAGTTAGAATGTCAGCGATTTTTGAAAATGGCAGCTATTATGAAGACAACAACAATAAGTGTTGGTGAGGATTTCAGGAAACATGTACACCCCTACACTGTCGGTGGGACTGTAGATTGGTGCAGCCAATATGGAAAGCAGTTTGGAGATTCCCTGGAAATTTGGGAGTAGAACCACCATTTGACCTAGCTATCCCTCTTTTTGGTCTATACCCAAAGGACTTAACAACTGCAAACTACAGGGACACAGCCACATCAATGTTTATAGCAGCAAAATTCACATTAGCTAAATTGTGGAAACAACTTAGTAGATGAATGCATAAAAAATGTGGCATTTATACACAATTAATATTACTCAGATACTTACCCTCTCGCTCAGTCCAGGAGACGCTAGCGACCTTCACTACCTCTGTCAGAGCCTGGTTGGGACAGCTGGTGCCTCGGAGAGGACAGGCTGATCCTGCCTGCCTCCCATGTACCCTTTGTCACAGGGAGCGACATTAATGTGAGACCAAATAAAATCCAGTCATAGACATTAATAGAATATCTCAAAAAAGTATTTAATAAAAAGGCTAGCAAATACAGGGTCTTTAATGAAACTTTAATAAAATTTATGAGACAAGGAAACTGAAAGCACAATATTTTCTTAGGAACTTTTCTGTTTGGTGTTATTCTTTACAATATAGAAGCTTTTCCTAAGAATGCAGGGAGTATGAAATTTCTAAGGCTATCTTGCTGTTTTCTCCATTAAACCCCTTGTCTTTAAAAAAAAAAAAAAAATCTTGAATCTATATTAATCTTTGTGATTTTCTGAGTACCTGTATAACATATTTTTCTCAAGAATGCAGTGAGGTCGCCGTTTCCAAGAGCTCTTAAATTCAGAAATATAAGAAGTGTGTTTCCAGGCATTGAAACCCAAAGGCTCACCTAGACACAATGGAGTGAGCAGAATATATAAAAATCTCTCATGACAAATCTGAACTCTGCTTTTCCCAACCATGTGAAGTCTACTGGAATCAGATTCCAAGTAATTTGGCAAGTGGAAGCCAAATATATAGTTTGATATTCTTCTCGGGAGTAAGCCGTGTGATGTTACAGGAAGGCAGATTTTAGTGCTGCATTTCTGATTGTATCCCCCCAAAAGTTGTTCCATGCATATCATGCAAGAATGTAACCTCCAAAAAATGAATAAATAAAAAAGAGGAAATTTGACGTAAGAAGGCTGGATAATATTTGCATGTTCGTGTGTTTTTACCACACATCATACCTTCTTATTTCTTCCTTGCTCTGATTTGAAGCATATGCTTTCATTTTTCATTTTGGCTTACTATGTTATCACTTAATAATAATTCAGTAAATTTACTTAGAACAAGAAAGTCACGTAATGACTCATGTCTTAGAGATGCTTTCAAATAAAAGTAATTGTGCATTTTGTACCATAGAGTATTCCCAGTGTTTCCTAGAATTGTTGCAACTGACGCTGGAAGCTTTGAAATAGAGCAGGAGGCATAAGGGCTGTGGCTTGTGACCCTTCCCAAAGTATGTAAGATTGATAGACATTGAATGCAGATAAAGAACTATGCATCATTGAATTTTTTCCTGTCACTAAAATGCTAGTAGAGCTCAAGGAATTGTGAGTCTCTTTGTCTACAGTACAGGAAAAATAAGAAATTTAAAGACTTGAGTTCCATACAATTTCTGATAACATACCTTAGGTTCTCAGCTTAAAAACACAAAAAGAGAAATGTCATCATTTTCCATAGCATTTGGAAACTTTACTATCAGAGCTCATCAGTTCTCAGACATTTATATGTTTTGAATACTTGGCCAATGTGACTTTGGGATGCGTCCTCCAGTTGTTGTTTCAGTGATTTTGTTCATGCCTAACAACTGGTGGCATCTTAATTTTGGTCAAATAATGTAAATGTTAAGGTCAAATTTAGAAATAAGAAAGGAAAAGCTGATATGTGTGTAGCTACTAGGTGTTTTTCTTCCTTTTTTTTTTTTTTATTTTTTTTATTTTTGTAAAGTAAAACAAAAGATAAACCAAAAGGTTCTAGCTTAAGTTAGGTAAAATCAAAGAGGAGAAAAAAGAAGATAATGTTGCTAATACTTCACTGCCACCTGTAATTTCCAAAACAACTAAGAGCATTTTTATTAAAATTAACTTTATTGACGTTTATATTAAGTTATATAGTCGATATTAAATAATTCAATCTATATTATGTTAAATTTACTTTGTTAAATTGTATTAATTTAAATAAAATTTAATGAATTTTTAAATATAAATCATACTATAATTTAATATAAATGGAATTTATATTAAATTATCAATAAATTTAATATTTATTGATAATTTAATATAAACAATATCAATTAATAAAATAAATTTAGATCAAACCATAGTATTAATAAAAGAAATTTAAATAATACTACTAATAAGATTAATTTAAATTAGATTAATTTATATTAAATGATAGTGTAATTTGTATTTCAAAATATATTAAATTTTGTTTAAATTAATTTTAATAAAAAGGTTCTGAATGGTTTTAGAAACTACAGGTGTCGGAGAAGTATGTGCTATGCAATCTGCTTTTTCTCTTCTCTGATTTCACCTACTTAAGCTAGAAACTTTTGATTCATCTTTTACCTTAATTTATCAAAAGGTTGTAACTACTCCTATTTTAAAGCTTTTCATCTTTCAAAAACTGTTGTTAGCTTATTTCTCTCCCCAACTTGTTTTGATCCAATGTTTTATAGAATGTGTTTATAAGAATTATTGTAGAGCCCCCAATAGTATGTAGATAAGCAGTCCAGATATTTAATGATACATTCCTACTAATTAACTTTTCCATTGGCAATGGATCACGTGATCCCACTTTGGGGTTGACTCATAGAAATACTCTTCCTTCTGGACATGTTTATCATCTGGAAAACTGAATTAATGTGGAGTGACTTTCGTAGAGAAATGGAAATCGGCAAAATGGATAGGGGTCATAGAATTTGGATTCAAGGCATCTTAGAATTTATCCACTAAGCTTCCTGTTTAGGTCCTCCCTATTGGAATTTTCGCTTGGTAGTTGTACAATGTTATCTTGGATAAACTAAATATTCTCAACGTTTTGCAACACTATATTTGGTTTTCATGTACTCTAAATCGGAGACATCCTTCTTCTGGGTTGGGTTTTTCTTGTTTCCTGTAATTACATGTATCGTTTTTATCTTAATGCCATTAAGTGAGGTTGGAACTAGTGGTTCAAGAAGGCTGCTCTGTACAGTTGCTCGCTAAAGTACATCAGAATTGATAACTGGTGATGATTATCTGCTACATTGGAACAAAATTCTATAAACAAAAAGTGCTACAAAAAACAAAACAAATTTTTTTTTTTAAAAGTACTATAGCAAAAAATCACAACAACAACAACAACTAAAGAAATAAAATAAAATACCCAGTAGCTATCCACTTACATATACCAGCTGTTTTGCTTTCTCTTTTTGTCTACAAACACATGAGTACTTTTTCAAAAGGCCATGCTGTAAAACATAAAAAAAAAAAAAGGGGTTATGGCTTCTTTAGAATAATGCTAAATATTTAGAAGATCCTGGAGTACAGCTCTGGCCCTATTGTCCGGGGACACTGGCAACGGTGTAAAGGTGGGTTTAAAAAGAGGATGCCCTGGTCCACCAAGTCCAACTCCAGCTAGGTTACTAAGAGGCACAGCTGCAGAACGTGGAACCAAGAGTGGATTCCCGTTGGTGCTTCTGCCAGCTCTTAATTTGGCTCCATCTTTAACATTTCCTGGTAAAGAGTTCTGGGAAAGAACTCTGAAGCACAGGTTGTTGATTTGGTTTCAGAGGTATGTCGGGGACACTTTTTGAAGCCCCTCCAAGCCAACTCCTCATCCACTTACCGACACCACCATAAGAATCTTTATTCAGCAAGTGCTGCATTTGGTCCTTTGGAATGTCCAGGATGCTCCCCATCAACTGCAATGCTTCAGGACGTTTGCCTTTTGGTGTCTGGAGATGAGCGATAAAAAGGTTTTGCATGAGGACTTTGTCCACTTTTCCTTCTGCGCTGTTGCCCAAAGTGGACGATTTCTGTTGTGCGTGGTCCAACATTTCTTTTCGGGGCTCCTTTTGTTTTTTCAGTTCTTCCATCTGTTCTTCCTCGAGATCTAAGTCTTCTCTCGGTCTGGAAGCAGAATCCAACAGAGCATTCGCTTGATCCAAACGTTCCCGCAGTGATGCTACTTCTCCTTCTAGCTTTTCGGCCTTGTTCTTCCATTCAGCTATTGACTGTTTTTCTTTGGCTAATTCGGCAGAATGCAGAGCTTTCTCTTCTTCTTGGAAGTGCTCTAGAACCCTTTTCAGGTTACTTGATGACAGGGCACACTGTACTTCTTGGTCCCGTAAGTGTTGAACCTCGTTTTCTCTTAGGATTTTTACTTTGGTCTCTTGAAAAATATCAGAATTCAATGTTTGAGCATCTCCTCTCTCTCCAGGCAACTGGGCTTTTAGTTCTTCAATAGTTTTCTGCAAGTTCTTAATTTCCTCCTCTAAAATTAACTGGCTATACGCAGCATTCATCTGCTCATATTGGTACTTAAATTCATCCATTTCCTCCTCCTGCTCCTGTAAAGACTGAAGTAGTTGCATTTTACGCTGGTTTTGATTTTCAGTTATATTCAGATGGTCTTGAATTTCATCTTCCAGATGATTTTTGACTATATTCAGTTGAGATACCTCCAATTCTAGTTCTGTGATAGCATCAAGAGCTTCAGGCTCAGCCACTGGTACAGCTTGATTGTGCTGTTCCCGAAGTATTTCCAGTTCTACTCGCAGATAGTTGTTTTCTGCTTTCACGTAGGTAAGACTTCTGTCCTTTCTTTCAACGGATTGCCTTAAAGTTTCATTTTCTCTTAAGGCCTGAGAACACTTATCTAAATCCTTTTGTAGTTGTGAACTTTTTTCTTCGAGTTTTTCAATAAAAACTTCTTTCTCATTTATGACTTGTGTCAATCGCTCCTCTTCTTCTATGTAAGATGCCAAAATTTCCTCAGTTTCTTTTTCATCAGCAGTCATTTGCTCAATATTCTTTTTGAGTCCTGCTATTTCAAAGTCCTTCTCTTGATTGAGTTGAAGTGCACATTCGTGTTTCAGCTTTAAGTAAGAGGTCTTCAAATTGTGTGCATTGGAGAGTTCCTCAATAGTCTGCCTGTGATTATTTGCTTCTTCCAACAGTCTTTTTTCTGCCTGGTGCAGTTTGGCTTCAGTCTCTTCTTTGTCTCTTTGGAGAGTCTCCGTGATAGTGTCTCTTTCTTGAGAGATCTGATTGTAAGCAGCAATAGATTCTTCCAACTTACGCCTTACATCGTCACGTGCTAAAATCAACATTTCATTTTCCGTCTTGAGTTCAACAGCAACTTTCGTTAAGTCTTCATTGAGCTGTTCCTCTTCAGAAAGATTTTGCCTTAGGTTGCTCACTTCAGCTTCTCGTTCTTTAAGCATGTCATCCTTCCAGTGACTGTTCGAGTCTTCGTTCAGAGAAGTTGGATACTTACTCTTAAATCCAGACAGCTCCTCTTCAAGTTGTCTAATGTGATCCTTAAGCCCCAGGTTTTCCTGCTGGAGGTTTAAACTATTTTTTTGTGACTGATTTAGCTGATCTACTAAATCTTCTACTTTACCTTCAAGCTTCTGCTTAGTTAAATGCAAATCACTGAGGCTCTGCGCATTCTCAGTTAACTTCTCCTTCTGCACATGCAACTCTTGGGATATGTTCATTTGCTCATCCTCAAGTTGACGAACTCTCTTTTTTCCGTCATCTCGATCTTGTTCCAACTTCTTGATGACAAGGTCTCCTTCATTTTGTTGTTTGGATAGCTCATCTTGTATCAAAATCATGTGCTTTGTAGCTTCCTGATTCTGATGATCCAGTTCTTCTAACTCAGCTATCAGCATTTTCTTCTCATTGATAGTCTGATTCAGTTCTTCCTCCTTTGCCTTCAAGTGAAGTTTTAAGTCTAGTAATTGTACATTCAAATTCACGTCTGTTGAAGCTCTGCTTTTCATGACTTGATAGTCACAGCTCAATTTTGACAGTGACATCTGAAGTTCCTCTTTTTCTTGACTCAATGATGACTTCTCTTTTTCTAAAGCTTCAACATGCATTTTAAGTTTCAGATTGTCTTCAGCAAGGCGGTTATCCTGGTTTAAACCACTTAGTCTCACGATTTCCTTCTCCGCATCAGCCAGGGCTCGTTGAAGCCTGAGCACTTCTTCCACTGCTGAATGCTGAGGAAGGGTTCTTCCCTTTTCTGCCACAGTAGAACTCTGCTCCCAAACTGAAATTTCATGCTGATGATCATCTATGTCTGGACTGTGGTTTGGTTGAAGAGTCTTGATAGTATTTAGTACTTTGCAGATTTCACTCGAGTCAGAATGGTGTGTTCCCTGAGCCTCAGCAATCTGCCTCGAGTGGCCAACTTCAGATTCCTGTTTTGCAACTTCAGTTGATAATCTGTTTGTTTCTTGTTGTGATACAATTATGTCACTAAAGTCCGTGTCATCATCACGAAAGGCTGAAGAATGACTACCGATCAGGGAACCGAACGGAGCCGGTGCGGTTGTTGTTGGCACACCACAAGCTCCCGAGCGTACTGATTGAGCAGCTGCCCGTAGTTGGAACATTTGATCTTGCAGTACAGTCTGTCCTGCTTTAAGATGGCTGACCTCTACCTCTTTCTGTTGCAGTTGATCTTGGCAACTTACAGACTGATGGTTTCTTTGTAGCTCTGGCGCTTCATGCTTTTCTTCCAGGTCAGTACAATACTTTTTCGGTCTTTCATTCTCACATCTTAGTGTGGAATCAGTAGTTTCCATTTCCTTTCTCCGACAATGATGTAAAGCTGCTTCTGGGTCTCCTAAGTCATCCAGAAGCATGTCCCTGGTGAGGGTGGAGCTATGGCCGGTGAGGAAAGCCAAGCTGCTCCCCACCTGAGCCAAGAAGTGGCCCAAGCCTGAGCCCAGGCCTCCAAACCAGGCCGACATCGTGGCCACTTCAGCGAGCCATCGGACCAGCTCTGAGAAGCGCGTCCATCACCATCCACTTCTCTGCCCCGAACGTCCTCCGGCGTTGCCGGGGTCAATTATGACCCAAGCGCTCAGAATTCCTCAGAGCGCGGGGTTCCTGGGGCTCCACCAACCACCAATCATCCCTCCCTGCCTGTAAACTCAGAAGCCTGTCCTGCGCTTTGACCAGGGACCTGCAGCCAGTAGCACACTCACCCCCTGCAGGGCCTCTGCTTCTTCCCTGCACTTGCCTGTCAGCTATTGGCTCACGGGATTGGGCAGGGTTGGCTGGGAGGAGCTAGAGATCCAGGAAAGTGTCCTAGTTTGAGTCCCAAGGCAGTGTGCTGTGGAGCCAGGAAGAATCAATGTTGTAGATGAAATCCAAAGGTAGTTCACTGGACAGTTCCCTCTTGTCTGGGAGAGGTGGGCTTTTTGTCCCATTCAGTTGCATTCAGTTGACGAGGTGAGGTCTCGCTCCACATTAGAGAATGGAATCTATGTAACTAAAAGTCCCCGATTCAAAAGTAAATGTCACCCCATAACACCAGCACAGACACACCCAGAATAAAAGTTGGCCAAGTATCTGGGCATCGTAGCCCAGGCGAGTTAACATATAAAATTAACCATCACAAAGTCTTAATCAGTCTCAGAATTCAAAGTATAATATGGATTAGATTTCACTAAAGAACCATCTTTACCCTTTCCAAAAGTAAAGTTTTGCTGTTAATCTATACATTTTCGAGTTCATTTGAACATTATTTGGTCCTTGTTAATTCTGATTGAAGTTTATTTAGGTGCTCAAAAATTCCGCTTAAATTTCACTTAAGAAAATTTGTTTTAGAGCCAATGGGTTGATGTCCACTTAACCTATTGTTGTTTATCAGTGCCAGATATAATCCAGGTTTCAAGAGTACAGAGTGAAATAAAAAGTTGAGAAATTTTCTACTATGGAGTAACAATCCTAAATGTAATTCCCATACCTCTGAGGATCAGAAGGAGTTAAGATAAGGCCCTGCTTTCCAAGGTGTTTAAATTCCAACAAGTTAATGAGGAGGCAGTTTTGTAGAGTTGGGGACAAAGCAAAGAGATGAAGCACGTGGGCTGTAACAGACATACCCATTGGGACCAGAGCAATTTTGGAGCTAAACTGACAGAACGCATTTATAAGACCTCTCTCACAAGCATGAGTTGAACAGTAAATGACAACATAGTGTGTAGTTCTCACCTGATGGCTGGTGCAGAGAAAGTGGCCAACAAACAGAGCCTGCTGCCACTTTGTTCCTATTTGCTTTTTGTTTTGTTTAGGATCATTTTCCTTATTACCCTTTAGAAGGGGTTTGGGTTTGCTCCCATTACTCTCTTCCCAGAGCCCATTTTCAGGAGACTCTTTTCCTTGAGCTGTTCTTTCTCTATGTCTGTTCAGGAAACAAAACCTCAAGGTGGCAGAAATAAAATTTAAAAAAAGGAAGAATTTTTGGAAAGTTAATGGTTAAGTAGATCCTAAGGATTATATGAATCACCTCATAATGTCTCTTGCCTTCGAGATAGCGGAGCAAGTAGACATAATGACTCCGATTGCTATCAGAAACTAGTGACTGCATTTGTGTCCTGGGCTAGAAAAGGAAATCTTCTTGGTCCTTCTTATTCATCTCCAAATCTGAGAGAGAAGTCAGGCCTGTGTTAGTCAGTCTCTCCTCATAAAAGACTAATATAAAAATTTAAGCCCCTCTTAGCATCTGCTGAAGTGAGAATCCACGCTGTACCCCAGCTGTGTCTACTGTTGAAGAAGGCGTCAACAATACCAAGTGTCCTTTTCTCCCTTTAGACCATTCCTCCTGTGTGTGTGTGTGTTTGTGTGTGTGAGAAGACTTTTTCATCACTTTGACAACATACCTGAGAAAATTAAATGAGTAAATATTTATTTTGGTTCAATTTCAGGCTCCATTGCTGTGGCCTGAAGTGAGGCAGATTACCATGGCAGAGAGCCTGGCTTCAAAACAGAGCTTCTCAACTCATGGAGATCAGGGAAATGGTGAGGGGAAGAGAGGACTGAGGAATATGATGTACCCGTCCAGGGAATCAACTCCAATGGCCTACCCTCCAACTAGGCCCTACCGCCCCCACAGTTTTGACCAACTCCCAATAGTCCTGTCCAATCATGAACCCATCAGTGGATTGATCCACAGATGACGTTAGAGCTCAGGATTCGATTCACCTTTCTGTAGAGTCCGTTCTGAATGCTGGTAGATTGGGGTCCAAGCTTTCAACACATGACCTTTGGGCAACATTCCAGATCCAAATTATAGCAGGGTGCCTCCTTCTCTTTAGGTGTTCTGTGTTTGTTTATTGTTTTCAATCACAAATAATGATCCTTTTTCAGTGTAAGACCTATCACATTTGGCTTGAATCTGGTTCCAGTGGTGGTTGCTCCTCCTGCTGAAAGGCATTTCTGATCACTCAAGATTCAGTCTTCTGGCATGGTTCGCTCTGACCACAGCTGTTTGTCATTTTATATTTCTATTATGAGAGAGAAACCTACCTACTGTATTCGAAACTGACCATCCAAATGAAAGCATTTCTCTTCTTCCAAAGAGAATGTTTGGAATGTTCCTGGAAGCTATGGGGGATATGGAGGGAAAACCCCGGCTCATTCGCGAGCACATGTGACAAAAAGCATCCAATAATCATAAGGGTATCCTTATACATATATTCAGTGCCCAAAAAGCACAAGGTATTGTGATAGATACTGTGAACAACATAAAGCTGTGTTATATACATTTCCTGCTGTGAAGTGCAATTGAATACAGTCAATCAGTGGAGAAGATGTTCCATAGAGTGATCCTTGAATTATAGTACGAGGTCAGCCATTGACGACTGTGGTGGTGAGGATCTCATATGGGGCAAAAGACTGAGTAAGAAAGAATAAGCCAGAAGTAGAGAGCCCTTAATAATGTGGCTTTGTTAAAACACCGTTGAAGGTTAAAATAATGAAAGCTTTTTGAGTCTATAAACATAGGGTGATAAATTCTATGCAAGACATTAAGTTTGTACTTCTTTTAATACCTCATAATTCATTCAAACATTTTCTTATAGATTTCAGTAGAATTTTTAAATCTCTTCAATGTGGGCCTCGTCTCTTCTTGTCTCTTTTTTTAAATTTTTATTGGTTGCTCAAAACATTACAATGATCTTGACATATCATATTTCATACATTCGATTCAAGTGGGGTATGAATTCTTACTTTTACCACGTGTACAGTTTGCAGGATCACATTGGTTATACGTCCAAGTTGATACATACTGCCATACTAGTGTCTGTTATATTCTGCTGCCTTTTCTATTTATTCCCTCCCTATCCCCCCTTCTGTCCCCTCCCCTCCCATAATCTCTCTCTACCCCAGCTACTGTAATTCATTTCTCTCCTTTTTTCCCCTTTCCCCTCACATCGTCTTATATGTAATTTTGTATAACAATGAGGGTATCCTTCCATTTCCATGAAATTCCCCTTCTCTCTCCCATTCCCTCCCACCTCTTGTCCCTTCCAATTGGTAATCTTCTTTTCATGCTCTTCCAGCCTGCTCTGTTTTGAGTCCCCCTCCTTATATGAAAGAAGACATTCAGCATTTCTTTTCTAGGGATTGGCTAACTTCACTTAGCATAATCTCCTCTAATGCCATCCATTTCCCTGCAAATGCCGTGGTTTTGTTATTTTTTAGTGCTGAGTAATATTCCACCGTGTACAAATGCCACATTTTTTTAATCCATTCATCTGTTGACTGGCATCTAGGTTGGTTCCACATTCTAGCTATTGTGCATTGTGCTGCTATGAGCCTTGATGTAGCTGTATCCCTATAGTATGCTCTTTTTAGGTCTTTGGGAATAGTCCGAGAAGGGGAATAGCTGGGTCGAATGGTGGTTCCATTCCCAGCTTTCCCAGGAATCTCCATAATGCTTTCCAAATTGGCTGCACCAATTTGCAGTCGCACCAGCAATGTACAAGTGTACCTTTTCCCCCACATCCTTGCCAGCACTTGTTGTTGTTTGACTTCCTAATGGCTGCCATTCTTACTGGACTGATTTGGTGTCTTAGAGTGGTTTTAATTTGCATTTCTCTGATTGCTAGAGAGGGTGGGCATTTTTTCCGTGTATTTTTTGATTAATTGTATATCCTTCTCTGAGAAGTGTCTGTTCAGGTCCTTGGCCCATTTGTTGATTGGGTTGTTTGTTTTCTTAATGTTTAATTTTTGAGTTGTTTGTATACTCTGGATATTAGGGCTCGGCACATTTGTATTTTTAAGAATTGGCATAATCAATGAAATGTTCCGCACACGTTTGTAGGAAGATTAACATAACACTCCAGTGACAATACAGTAGTAGAAGGATTGATTTGGACTGACAAGTTGTTCAGTGAATGATATATTACCCATAAATTTGAATTCTCATTATCATAAGGAAGCAAGGTGAAAATAAGAATTTAAGAGAGTGTTGGGGATGTGGCTCAAGTAGTAGCTCCTTCACCTAGCATGCGTGAGGCATGGGGTTTGATCCTCAGCACTACCTAAAAAAATAAATAAAATAAAGATGTTGTGTCCACTAAAGGCTAAATAATCAATATTTTTAAAATAGAATGTAAAATAGTCCATAAATGTTATATACAAACTGTGAAAGTAGATTCTTCAACAGATTAATTGTCTACCTCGAACTAGAATCAGTTGCCTACTGATTTGCCTGGATGATGTTCTCAATTCTGGTTTTTTTTTTTTTTTTTTTTTTTTTCATTCCACTGGGCAAACATCTGCAGGGCTTTCTTGATGGCAACATAGTGATTACTGAGCTCTACCCTATTAGAAATACAACTAGTTTTCAACTCATGAAAGTCTATAAAAGCCACTTTTTTAGAAGTCTCTAAACTTTGGAACTATTCAATGATACTCTATTTTTGCCAGCAATACACAATATATATATATATTTTAATGTAAAGGGCAAGGTATTGAACAGACACTTCACAGAAGAAGCAATACAATCAATCAATAAATACATGAAAAAAATGTTCAACTTCACTAGTAATGAGAGAAATGCAAATCAAAACTACTCTAAGATTTCATCTCACTTCAATCAGAATGGCAATCATCAAGAATATCAGCAACAATAAGTGTTGGCGAGGATGAGGGGGGAAAAGGTACACGTATACATTGCTGGTGGCACTGCAAATTGATGCAGCCAGTCTGAAAAGCAGTATGAAAACTCCTCGGAAAACTGGGATCGGAAGCACCCTTTGACCCAGCTATCCCACTCATTGGTTTATAACTAGAGGACTTAAAATCAGTATACTAAAAATTCATTAAATTTCATTTTAATTAATACAATTTAACAAAGTGAATTTAAATAACATTTAATATAGATTAAGTCATTGAATATTAACGATATAATAAAAATATTAATAAAATTAATTTTAATAAAAATCCTCTTAGTGGTTTTAGAAACTACAGGTATCAGAGAAATATTAGCTATATATTCTACTTTTGTCTGCTGTCTCATTTTGCCTAACGTAAGCTAGAAACTTTTGTTTATCTTTTATCTTAATTTACCAAGATGAAAATGGGAAGACAAAACACCCAGTAGCTACACACATCAGCTTTTCCTTTGTTTTTTCTAAATTTTGCCTTAACATTGACATTATTTTATCCAGTATCCAGGTATTATGTTTTTATGTTAAAAGCATATGCCGTTTGATTTCAATCTCTTTTCAAATACATATATCTAAATCCCTGTTGCTTCTGTCATACTCACCAGATGACTATTATAGTCTTTTAATTTAATCCCATCTTGATTTTTGCTTTAATCTAACAATTATTTGGAATTGTTTCTATGGCCCTAATTTCATTGTATATGGAATTTTTTTTTTTTTTTGAGGATTCAAAATTCTTCTAATTTTAGATGCACAAGGAATTGCAGCGTGTGTGATAACACCTTTACGGAATTGGCTGGCGTTTTCATTGTGGTCTAGGGCATGGTAAATTTTGGTGGCTGTAGCCTGTGTGTTTGAACATGATATGTAGTTTTGTGTGCATGGTACAACTTCTTGGTATAGCTACTCAGGCTTCTTAAGTGCATTACACAGCTCTTCTCTATCCCCTCCCTGCTTGTTGGTGGTTCCTTGTTTGGGTTCTGAGAGAGGGATGTTCAGTTTATGCCTTTTATTCTGCAGGGTTTCCCATGTTTTTACTCTATATACCCCACGGTGTGGTACCCCAGATAACTATCTTATTGTTGTCCTGTGCTCTGTGATCCCTGGTATGTAATACTGAAAGCATGAAGCAGCCTGTTACCTCTCAGCTTCTGCAAGTGAACTGTTTTCTTGCACGTTGTATATTTGCTTTTGTCTTTTCAACTTGATCTACTCTTTCATAATCTATTTTTGTGTTCATTTTTTGAAATTCTCATTCTTATTTTGGATCACTCAGCATTTTCAAATGTCCTCTTCTAATTTCTATGAAGATTTGGTGGTAGAAGGAGAAAGAGAGGTGAAACATGCTCATTTTCAGCCTTTAAGATTGAACTTCAAATCTTAGTGTAGTTTTGATTTTCACTTCTCTAAGTGCTAGTGATGATGAGCATATTTGCATCTATTTGTTGATTAATTTTATATCATCTTGGGAGAAGTGTCTGTTCAGGTCCGTGGCCCATTTATTGAATGGGTCATTTTATTTATTTATTTATTTGTATTTATGTATGTATGTATGTATGTGTGTGTGTGTGTGTGTGTGTGTGTGTATTTAGGTTTGTGAGTTCTTTCTATACCCTAGAGATTAGTGCTCTATCTGATGTGTGATGGGGCAAAACTTTTCTCCCAAGATGTAGGATCTCTATTCACCTCCCAGATTGTTTGTTTTGTGGAGAAGAAACTTTTTTAGTTTGCATCTATCTCATTTATTGATACTGGATTTTAATTCTTGTGCTATAGGAGTCTTATTAAGGAATTTTGGGACTAATCCCATATGATTGGAATTAGGGCCTACTTTTTCTTCTGTTACATGCAAGGTCTCTGGTTTTATTCCTAGGTCCTTGAATCATTTGAGTGGAGTTTTGTGCATGGTGAGAGATAGGGGTTTAATTGCACCTCCCTCCAGTTAGAATGTCAGCGATTTTTGAAAATGGCAGCTATTATGAAGACAACAACAATAAATGTTGGTGAGGATTTCAGGAAACATGTACACCCCTACACTGTCGGTGGGACTGTAGATTGGTGCAGCCAATATGGAAAGCAGTTTGGAGATTCCCTGGAAATTTGGGAGTAGAACCACCATTTGACCTAGCTATCCCTCTTTTTGGTCTATACCCAAAGGACTTAACAACTGCAAACTACAGGGACACAGCCACATCAATGTTTATAGCAGCAAAATTCACATTAGCTAAATTGTGGAAACAACTTAGTAGATGAATGCATAAAAAATGTGGCATTTATACACAATTAATATTACTCAGATACTTACCCTCTCGCTCAGTCCAGGAGACGCTAGCGACCTTCACTACCTCTGTCAGAGCCTGGTTGGGACAGCTGGTGCCTCGGAGAGGACAGGCTGATCCTGCCTGCCTCCCATGTACCCTTTGTCACAGGGAGCGACATTAATGTGAGACCAAATAAAATCCAGTCATAGACATTAATAGAATATCTCAAAAAAGTATTTAATAAAAAGGCTAGCAAATACAGGGTCTTTAATGAAACTTTAATAAAATTTATGAGACAAGGAAACTGAAAGCACAATATTTTCTTAGGAACTTTTCTGTTTGGTGTTATTCTTTACAATATAGAAGCTTTTCCTAAGAATGCAGGGAGTATGAAATTTCTAAGGCTATCTTGCTGTTTTCTCCATTAAACCCCTTGTCTTTAAAAAAAAAAAAAAAAATCTTGAATCTATATTAATCTTTGTGATTTTCTGAGTACCTGTATAACATATTTTTCTCAAGAATGCAGTGAGGTCGCCGTTTCCAAGAGCTCTTAAATTCAGAAATATAAGAAGTGTGTTTCCAGGCATTGAAACCCAAAGGCTCACCTAGACACAATGGAGTGAGCAGAATATATAAAAATCTCTCATGACAAATCTGAACTCTGCTTTTCCCAACCATGTGAAGTCTACTGGAATCAGATTCCAAGTAATTTGGCAAGTGGAAGCCAAATATATAGTTTGATATTCTTCTCGGGAGTAAGCCGTGTGATGTTACAGGAAGGCAGATTTTAGTGCTGCATTTCTGATTGTATCCCCCCAAAAGTTGTTCCATGCATATCATGCAAGAATGTAACCTCCAAAAAATGAATAAATAAAAAAGAGGAAATTTGACGTAAGAAGGCTGGATAATATTTGCATGTTCGTGTGTTTTTACCACACATCATACCTTCTTATTTCTTCCTTGCTCTGATTTGAAGCATATGCTTTCATTTTTCATTTTGGCTTACTATGTTATCACTTAATAATAATTCAGTAAATTTACTTAGAACAAGAAAGTCACGTAATGACTCATGTCTTAGAGATGCTTTCAAATAAAAGTAATTGTGCATTTTGTACCATAGAGTATTCCCAGTGTTTCCTAGAATTGTTGCAACTGACGCTGGAAGCTTTGAAATAGAGCAGGAGGCATAAGGGCTGTGGCTTGTGACCCTTCCCAAAGTATGTAAGATTGATAGACATTGAATGCAGATAAAGAACTATGCATCATTGAATTTTTTCCTGTCACTAAAATGCTAGTAGAGCTCAAGGAATTGTGAGTCTCTTTGTCTACAGTACAGGAAAAATAAGAAATTTAAAGACTTGAGTTCCATACAATTTCTGATAACATACCTTAGGTTCTCAGCTTAAAAACACAAAAAGAGAAATGTCATCATTTTCCATAGCATTTGGAAACTTTACTATCAGAGCTCATCAGTTCTCAGACATTTATATGTTTTGAATACTTGGCCAATGTGACTTTGGGATGCGTCCTCCAGTTGTTGTTTCAGTGATTTTGTTCATGCCTAACAACTGGTGGCATCTTAATTTTGGTCAAATAATGTAAATGTTAAGGTCAAATTTAGAAATAAGAAAGGAAAAGCTGATATGTGTGTAGCTACTAGGTGTTTTTCTTCCTTTTTTTTTTTTTTTTTTTTTATTTTTGTAAAGTAAAACAAAAGATAAACCAAAAGGTTCTAGCTTAAGTTAGGTAAAATCAAAGAGGAGAAAAAAGAAGATAATGTTGCTAATACTTCACTGCCACCTGTAATTTCCAAAACAACTAAGAGCATTTTTATTAAAATTAACTTTATTGACGTTTATATTAAGTTATATAGTCGATATTAAATAATTCAATCTATATTATGTTAAATTTACTTTGTTAAATTGTATTAATTTAAATAAAATTTAATGAATTTTTAAATATAAATCATACTATAATTTAATATAAATGGAATTTATATTAAATTATCAATAAATTTAATATTTATTGATAATTTAATATAAACAATATCAATTAATAAAATAAATTTAGATCAAACCATAGTATTAATAAAAGAAATTTAAATAATACTACTAATAAGATTAATTTAAATTAGATTAATTTATATTAAATGATAGTGTAATTTGTATTTCAAAATATATTAAATTTTGTTTAAATTAATTTTAATAAAAAGGTTCTGAATGGTTTTAGAAACTACAGGTGTCGGAGAAGTATGTGCTATGCAATCTGCTTTTTCTCTTTTCTGATTTCACCTACTTAAGCTAGAAACTTTTGATTCATCTTTTACCTTAATTTATCAAAAGGTTGTAACTACTCCTATTTTAAAGCTTTTCATCTTTCAAAAACTGTTGTTAGCTTATTTCTCTCCCCAACTTGTTTTGATCCAATGTTTTATAGAATGTGTTTATAAGAATTATTGTAGAGCCCCCAATAGTATGTAGATAAGCAGTCCAGATATTTAATGATACATTCCTACTAATTAACTTTTCCATTGGCAATGGATCACGTGATCCCACTTTGGGGTTGACTCATAGAAATACTCTTCCTTCTGGACATGTTTATCATCTGGAAAACTGAATTAATGTGGAGTGACTTTCGTAGAGAAATGGAAATCGGCAAAATGGATAGGGGTCATAGAATTTGGATTCAAGGCATCTTAGAATTTATCCACTAAGCTTCCTGTTTAGGTCCTCCCTATTGGAATTTTCGCTTGGTAGTTGTACAATGTTATCTTGGATAAACTAAATATTCTCAACGTTTTGCAACACTATATTTGGTTTTCATGTACTCTAAATCGGAGACATCCTTCTTCTGGGTTGGGTTTTTCTTGTTTCCTGTAATTACATGTATCGTTTTTATCTTAATGCCATTAAGTGAGGTTGGAACTAGTGGTTCAAGAAGGCTGCTCTGTACAGTTGCTCGCTAAAGTACATCAGAATTGATAACTGGTGATGATTATCTGCTACATTGGAACAAAATTCTATAAACAAAAAGTGCTACAAAAAACAAAACAAATTTTTTTTTTTAAAAGTACTATAGCAAAAAATCACAACAACAACAACAACTAAAGAAATAAAATAAAATACCCAGTAGCTATCCACTTACATATACCAGCTGTTTTGCTTTCTCTTTTTGTCTACAAACACATGAGTACTTTTTCAAAAGGCCATGCTGTAAAACATAAAAAAAAAAAAGGGGTTATGGCTTCTTTAGAATAATGCTAAATATTTAGAAGATCCTGGAGTACAGCTCTGGCCCTATTGTCCGGGGACACTGGCAACGGTGTAAAGGTGGGTTTAAAAAGAGGATGCCCTGGTCCACCAAGTCCAACTCCAGCTAGGTTACTAAGAGGCACAGCTGCAGAACGTGGAACCAAGAGTGGATTCCCGTTGGTGCTTCTGCCAGCTCTTAATTTGGCTCCATCTTTAACATTTCCTGGTAAAGAGTTCTGGGAAAGAACTCTGAAGCACAGGTTGTTGATTTGGTTTCAGAGGTATGTCGGGGACACTTTTTGAAGCCCCTCCAAGCCAACTCCTCATCCACTTACCGACACCACCATAAGAATCTTTATTCAGCAAGTGCTGCATTTGGTCCTTTGGAATGTCCAGGATGCTCCCCATCAACTGCAATGCTTCAGGACGTTTGCCTTTTGGTGTCTGGAGATGAGCGATAAAAAGGTTTTGCATGAGGACTTTGTCCACTTTTCCTTCTGCGCTGTTGCCCAAAGTGGACGATTTCTGTTGTGCGTGGTCCAACATTTCTTTTCGGGGCTCCTTTTGTTTTTTCAGTTCTTCCATCTGTTCTTCCTCGAGATCTAAGTCTTCTCTCGGTCTGGAAGCAGAATCCAACAGAGCATTCGCTTGATCCAAACGTTCCCGCAGTGATGCTACTTCTCCTTCTAGCTTTTCGGCCTTGTTCTTCCATTCAGCTATTGACTGTTTTTCTTTGGCTAATTCGGCAGAATGCAGAGCTTTCTCTTCTTCTTGGAAGTGCTCTAGAACCCTTTTCAGGTTACTTGATGACAGGGCACACTGTACTTCTTGGTCCCGTAAGTGTTGAACCTCGTTTTCTCTTAGGATTTTTACTTTGGTCTCTTGAAAAATATCAGAATTCAATGTTTGAGCATCTCCTCTCTCTCCAGGCAACTGGGCTTTTAGTTCTTCAATAGTTTTCTGCAAGTTCTTAATTTCCTCCTCTAAAATTAACTGGCTATACGCAGCATTCATCTGCTCATATTGGTACTTAAATTCATCCATTTCCTCCTCCTGCTCCTGTAAAGACTGAAGTAGTTGCATTTTACGCTGGTTTTGATTTTCAGTTATATTCAGATGGTCTTGAATTTCATCTTCCAGATGATTTTTGACTATATTCAGTTGAGATACCTCCAATTCTAGTTCTGTGATAGCATCAAGAGCTTCAGGCTCAGCCACTGGTACAGCTTGATTGTGCTGTTCCCGAAGTATTTCCAGTTCTACTCGCAGATAGTTGTTTTCTGCTTTCACGTAGGTAAGACTTCTGTCCTTTCTTTCAACGGATTGCCTTAAAGTTTCATTTTCTCTTAAGGCCTGAGAACACTTATCTAAATCCTTTTGTAGTTGTGAACTTTTTTCTTCGAGTTTTTCAATAAAAACTTCTTTCTCATTTATGACTTGTGTCAATCGCTCCTCTTCTTCTATGTAAGATGCCAAAATTTCCTCAGTTTCTTTTTCATCAGCAGTCATTTGCTCAATATTCTTTTTGAGTCCTGCTATTTCAAAGTCCTTCTCTTGATTGAGTTGAAGTGCACATTCGTGTTTCAGCTTTAAGTAAGAGGTCTTCAAATTGTGTGCATTGGAGAGTTCCTCAATAGTCTGCCTGTGATTATTTGCTTCTTCCAACAGTCTTTTTTCTGCCTGGTGCAGTTTGGCTTCAGTCTCTTCTTTGTCTCTTTGGAGAGTCTCCGTGATAGTGTCTCTTTCTTGAGAGATCTGATTGTAAGCAGCAATAGATTCTTCCAACTTACGCCTTACATCGTCACGTGCTAAAATCAACATTTCATTTTCCGTCTTGAGTTCAACAGCAACTTTCGTTAAGTCTTCATTGAGCTGTTCCTCTTCAGAAAGATTTTGCCTTAGGTTGCTCACTTCAGCTTCTCGTTCTTTAAGCATGTCATCCTTCCAGTGACTGTTCGAGTCTTCGTTCAGAGAAGTTGGATACTTACTCTTAAATCCAGACAGCTCCTCTTCAAGTTGTCTAATGTGATCCTTAAGCCCCAGGTTTTCCTGCTGGAGGTTTAAACTATTTTTTTGTGACTGATTTAGCTGATCTACTAAATCTTCTACTTTACCTTCAAGCTTCTGCTTAGTTAAATGCAAATCACTGAGGCTCTGCGCATTCTCAGTTAACTTCTCCTTCTGCACATGCAACTCTTGGGATATGTTCATTTGCTCATCCTCAAGTTGACGAACTCTCTTTTTTCCGTCATCTCGATCTTGTTCCAACTTCTTGATGACAAGGTCTCCTTCATTTTGTTGTTTGGATAGCTCATCTTGTATCAAAATCATGTGCTTTGTAGCTTCCTGATTCTGATGATCCAGTTCTTCTAACTCAGCTATCAGCATTTTCTTCTCATTGATAGTCTGATTCAGTTCTTCCTCCTTTGCCTTCAAGTGAAGTTTTAAGTCTAGTAATTGTACATTCAAATTCACGTCTGTTGAAGCTCTGCTTTTCATGACTTGATAGTCACAGCTCAATTTTGACAGTGACATCTGAAGTTCCTCTTTTTCTTGACTCAATGATGACTTCTCTTTTTCTAAAGCTTCAACATGCATTTTAAGTTTCAGATTGTCTTCAGCAAGGCGGTTATCCTGGTTTAAACCACTTAGTCTCACGATTTCCTTCTCCGCATCAGCCAGGGCTCGTTGAAGCCTGAGCACTTCTTCCACTGCTGAATGCTGAGGAAGGGTTCTTCCCTTTTCTGCCACAGTAGAACTCTGCTCCCAAACTGAAATTTCATGCTGATGATCATCTATGTCTGGACTGTGGTTTGGTTGAAGAGTCTTGATAGTATTTAGTACTTTGCAGATTTCACTCGAGTCAGAATGGTGTGTTCCCTGAGCCTCAGCAATCTGCCTCGAGTGGCCAACTTCAGATTCCTGTTTTGCAACTTCAGTTGATAATCTGTTTGTTTCTTGTTGTGATACAATTATGTCACTAAAGTCCGTGTCATCATCACGAAAGGCTGAAGAATGACTACCGATCAGGGAACCGAACGGAGCCGGTGCGGTTGTTGTTGGCACACCACAAGCTCCCGAGCGTACTGATTGAGCAGCTGCCCGTAGTTGGAACATTTGATCTTGCAGTACAGTCTGTCCTGCTTTAAGATGGCTGACCTCTACCTCTTTCTGTTGCAGTTGATCTTGGCAACTTACAGACTGATGGTTTCTTTGTAGCTCTGGCGCTTCATGCTTTTCTTCCAGGTCAGTACAATACTTTTTCGGTCTTTCATTCTCACATCTTAGTGTGGAATCAGTAGTTTCCATTTCCTTTCTCCGACAATGATGTAAAGCTGCTTCTGGGTCTCCTAAGTCATCCAGAAGCATGTCCCTGGTGAGGGTGGAGCTATGGCCGGTGAGGAAAGCCAAGCTGCTCCCCACCTGAGCCAAGAAGTGGCCCAAGCCTGAGCCCAGGCCTCCAAACCAGGCCGACATCGTGGCCACTTCAGCGAGCCATCGGACCAGCTCTGAGAAGCGCGTCCATCACCATCCACTTCTCTGCCCCGAACGTCCTCCGGCGTTGCCGGGGTCAATTATGACCCAAGCGCTCAGAATTCCTCAGAGCGCGGGGTTCCTGGGGCTCCACCAACCACCAATCATCCCTCCCTGCCTGTAAACTCAGAAGCCTGTCCTGCGCTTTGACCAGGGACCTGCAGCCAGTAGCACACTCACCCCCTGCAGGGCCTCTGCTTCTTCCCTGCACTTGCCTGTCAGCTATTGGCTCACGGGATTGGGCAGGGTTGGCTGGGAGGAGCTAGAGATCCAGGAAAGTGTCCTAGTTTGAGTCCCAAGGCAGTGTGCTGTGGAGCCAGGAAGAATCAATGTTGTAGATGAAATCCAAAGGTAGTTCACTGGACAGTTCCCTCTTGTCTGGGAGAGGTGGGCTTTTTGTCCCATTCAGTTGCATTCAGTTGACGAGGTGAGGTCTCGCTCCACATTAGAGAATGGAATCTATGTAACTAAAAGTCCCCGATTCAAAAGTAAATGTCACCCCATAACACCAGCACAGACACACCCAGAATAAAAGTTGGCCAAGTATCTGGGCATCGTAGCCCAGGCGAGTTAACATATAAAATTAACCATCACAAAGTCTTAATCAGTCTCAGAATTCAAAGTATAATATGGATTAGATTTCACTAAAGAACCATCTTTACCCTTTCCAAAAGTAAAGTTTTGCTGTTAATCTATACATTTTCGAGTTCATTTGAACATTATTTGGTCCTTGTTAATTCTGATTGAAGTTTATTTAGGTGCTCAAAAATTCCGCTTAAATTTCACTTAAGAAAATTTGTTTTAGAGCCAATGGGTTGATGTCCACTTAACCTATTGTTGTTTATCAGTGCCAGATATAATCCAGGTTTCAAGAGTACAGAGTGAAATAAAAAGTTGAGAAATTTTCTACTATGGAGTAACAATCCTAAATGTAATTCCCATACCTCTGAGGATCAGAAGGAGTTAAGATAAGGCCCTGCTTTCCAAGGTGTTTAAATTCCAACAAGTTAATGAGGAGGCAGTTTTGTAGAGTTGGGGACAAAGCAAAGAGATGAAGCACGTGGGCTGTAACAGACATACCCATTGGGACCAGAGCAATTTTGGAGCTAAACTGACAGAACGCATTTATAAGACCTCTCTCACAAGCATGAGTTGAACAGTAAATGACAACATAGTGTGTAGTTCTCACCTGATGGCTGGTGCAGAGAAAGTGGCCAACAAACAGAGCCTGCTGCCACTTTGTTCCTATTTGCTTTTTGTTTTGTTTAGGATCATTTTCCTTATTACCCTTTAGAAGGGGTTTGGGTTTGCTCCCATTACTCTCTTCCCAGAGCCCATTTTCAGGAGACTCTTTTCCTTGAGCTGTTCTTTCTCTATGTCTGTTCAGGAAACAAAACCTCAAGGTGGCAGAAATAAAATTTAAAAAAAGGAAGAATTTTTGGAAAGTTAATGGTTAAGTAGATCCTAAGGATTATATGAATCACCTCATAATGTCTCTTGCCTTCGAGATAGCGGAGCAAGTAGACATAATGACTCCGATTGCTATCAGAAACTAGTGACTGCATTTGTGTCCTGGGCTAGAAAAGGAAATCTTCTTGGTCCTTCTTATTCATCTCCAAATCTGAGAGAGAAGTCAGGCCTGTGTTAGTCAGTCTCTCCTCATAAAAGACTAATATAAAAATTTAAGCCCCTCTTAGCATCTGCTGAAGTGAGAATCCACGCTGTACCCCAGCTGTGTCTACTGTTGAAGAAGGCGTCAACAATACCAAGTGTCCTTTTCTCCCTTTAGACCATTCCTCCTGTGTGTGTGTGTGTTTGTGTGTGTGAGAAGACTTTTTCATCACTTTGACAACATACCTGAGAAAATTAAATGAGTAAATATTTATTTTGGTTCAATTTCAGGCTCCATTGCTGTGGCCTGAAGTGAGGCAGATTACCATGGCAGAGAGCCTGGCTTCAAAACAGAGCTTCTCAACTCATGGAGATCAGGGAAATGGTGAGGGGAAGAGAGGACTGAGGAATATGATGTACCCGTCCAGGGAATCAACTCCAATGGCCTACCCTCCAACTAGGCCCTACCGCCCCCACAGTTTTGACCAACTCCCAATAGTCCTGTCCAATCATGAACCCATCAGTGGATTGATCCACAGATGACGTTAGAGCTCAGGATTCGATTCACCTTTCTGTAGAGTCCGTTCTGAATGCTGGTAGATTGGGGTCCAAGCTTTCAACACATGACCTTTGGGCAACATTCCAGATCCAAATTATAGCAGGGTGCCTCCTTCTCTTTAGGTGTTCTGTGTTTGTTTATTGTTTTCAATCACAAATAATGATCCTTTTTCAGTGTAAGACCTATCACATTTGGCTTGAATCTGGTTCCAGTGGTGGTTGCTCCTCCTGCTGAAAGGCATTTCTGATCACTCAAGATTCAGTCTTCTGGCATGGTTCGCTCTGACCACAGCTGTTTGTCATTTTATATTTCTATTATGAGAGAGAAACCTACCTACTGTATTCGAAACTGACCATCCAAATGAAAGCATTTCTCTTCTTCCAAAGAGAATGTTTGGAATGTTCCTGGAAGCTATGGGGGATATGGAGGGAAAACCCCGGCTCATTCGCGAGCACATGTGACAAAAAGCATCCAATAATCATAAGGGTATCCTTATACATATATTCAGTGCCCAAAAAGCACAAGGTATTGTGATAGATACTGTGAACAACATAAAGCTGTGTTATATACATTTCCTGCTGTGAAGTGCAATTGAATACAGTCAATCAGTGGAGAAGATGTTCCATAGAGTGATCCTTGAATTATAGTACGAGGTCAGCCATTGACGACTGTGGTGGTGAGGATCTCATATGGGGCAAAAGACTGAGTAAGAAAGAATAAGCCAGAAGTAGAGAGCCCTTAATAATGTGGCTTTGTTAAAACACCGTTGAAGGTTAAAATAATGAAAGCTTTTTGAGTCTATAAACATAGGGTGATAAATTCTATGCAAGACATTAAGTTTGTACTTCTTTTAATACCTCATAATTCATTCAAACATTTTCTTATAGATTTCAGTAGAATTTTTAAATCTCTTCAATGTGGGCCTCGTCTCTTCTTGTCTCTTTTTTTAAATTTTTATTGGTTGCTCAAAACATTACAATGATCTTGACATATCATATTTCATACATTTGATTCAAGTGGGGTATGAATTCTTACTTTTACCACGTGTACAGTTTGCAGGATCACATTGGTTATACGTCCAAGTTGATACATACTGCCATACTAGTGTCTGTTATATTCTGCTGCCTTTTCTATTTATTCCCTCCCTATCCCCCCTTCTGTCCCCTCCCCTCCCATAATCTCTCTCTACCCCAGCTACTGTAATTCATTTCTCTCCTTTTTTCCCCTTTCCCCTCACATCGTCTTATATGTAATTTTGTATAACAATGAGGGTATCCTTCCATTTCCATGAAATTCCCCTTCTCTCTCCCATTCCCTCCCACCTCTTGTCCCTTCCAATTGGTAATCTTCTTTTCATGCTCTTCCAGCCTGCTCTGTTTTGAGTCCCCCTCCTTATATGAAAGAAGACATTCAGCATTTCTTTTCTAGGGATTGGCTAACTTCACTTAGCATAATCTCCTCTAATGCCATCCATTTCCCTGCAAATGCCGTGGTTTTGTTATTTTTTAGTGCTGAGTAATATTCCACCGTGTACAAATGCCACATTTTTTTAATCCATTCATCTGTTGACTGGCATCTAGGTTGGTTCCACATTCTAGCTATTGTGAATTGTGCTGCTATGAGCCTTGATGTAGCTGTATCCCTATAGTATGCTCTTTTTAGGTCTTTGGGAATAGTCCGAGAAGGGGAATAGCTGGGTCGAATGGTGGTTCCATTCCCAGCTTTCCCAGGAATCTCCATAATGCTTTCCAAATTGGCTGCACCAATTTGCAGTCGCACCAGCAATGTACAAGTGTACCTTTTCCCCCACATCCTTGCCAGCACTTGTTGTTGTTTGACTTCCTAATGGCTGCCATTCTTACTGGACTGATTTGGTGTCTTAGAGTGGTTTTAATTTGCATTTCTCTGATTGCTAGAGAGGGTGGGCATTTTTTCCGTGTATTTTTTGATTAATTGTATATCCTTCTCTGAGAAGTGTCTGTTCAGGTCCTTGGCCCATTTGTTGATTGGGTTGTTTGTTTTCTTAATGTTTAATTTTTGAGTTGTTTGTATACTCTGGATATTAGGGCTCGGCACATTTGTATTTTTAAGAATTGGCATAATCAATGAAATGTTCCGCACACGTTTGTAGGAAGATTAACATAACACTCCAGTGACAATACAGTAGTAGAAGGATTGATTTGGACTGACAAGTTGTTCAGTGAATGATATATTACCCATAAATTTGAATTCTCATTATCATAAGGAAGCAAGGTGAAAATAAGAATTTAAGAGAGTGTTGGGGATGTGGCTCAAGTAGTAGCTCCTTCACCTAGCATGCGTGAGGCATGGGGTTTGATCCTCAGCACTACCTAAAAAAATAAATAAAATAAAGATGTTGTGTCCACTAAAGGCTAAATAATCAATATTTTTAAAATAGAATATAAAATAGTCCATTAATGTTATATACAAACTGTGAAAGTAGATACTTTCGCATCTAGTGACTTTTATAAGTAGGACAAAGAATTAAATGTAGTTCTGCTGTGTATAAAATGATCACAATAAATCACCAATGTAATTTTTTTAAATGGGAAATGTTTTTTATTGTTTATTGCAAACATTACAAAGCTCTTGACATATCATCTTTCATAATTTGATTCAAGTGGGTTATAAACTCCCATTTTTACCCCAAATACAGATTGCAGAATCACATTGGTTACACATCCACGTTTTTACATAATGCCATATTAGTGACTGTTGTATTCTGCTACCTTTCCTATCGCCTACTATCTTCTCTCACTCCCCTCCCATCTTTTCTTTCTACCCCATCTGCTGTAATTCAATTCTCTTGCTTGTTTTTTTCCCCCTTTTTCCTCACACCCTGTTATATTTAATTTTGTGTAACATTGAGGGTCTCCTTCAATTTCCATGAAATTTCCCTTCTCTCTCCCTTTCCCTCCCACCACTTGTCTCTGTTTACTGTTAATCTCTTCCTCATACTCTTCCTCCCTGCTCTGTTCTTAGTTGCTCTCCTTATATCAAAGAAGACATTTAGCATTTGTTTTTTAGGGATCGGCTAGATTCACTTAGCATAATCTGCTCGAATGCCATCCATTTCCCTTCAAATTCTATGATTTTGTCACTTCTTAGTGCTGTGTAATACTCCATTGCGTATAAATGCCACAGTTTTTGTATCCATTCATCTATTAAAGGGCATCTAGGTTGGTATTGCAGTCTAGTTATTGTGAATTGTGCTGCTATGAACACTGATGTGGCAGTATCCCTATAGTACGCTCTTTTAAGGTCTTCAGGGAATAGTCCGAGAAGGGCTATAGCTGGGTCAAATGGTGGTTTCATTCCCAGCTTTTCCAGGAATCTCCATATTGCTTTCCAAATTGACCGCACCAATTTGCAGTCCCACCAGCAATGTACAAGTGTACCCTTTTCCCCACATCCTCGCCAGTTCTTATTGTATTTTGACTTCATAACGGATGTCAATCTTACTGGAGTGAGATGATATCATAGGGTGGTTTTGATTTGCATTTCTCTGACTGCTAGAGATGGTGAGCATTTATTCATGTACTTGTTGATTGATTGTATGTCCTCCTCTGAGAAGTGTCTGTTCAGGTCCTTGGCCCATTTGTTGATTGGGTTATTTGTTTTCTTATTGTCTAATTTTTTGAGTTCTTTGTATACTCTGGATATTAGGGCTCTATCTGAAGTGTGAGGAGTAAAAATTTGTTCCCAGGATGTAGGCTCCCTATTTACCTCTCTTATTGTTTCTCTTGCTGAGAAAAGAACTTTTTAGTTTAAGCCAGTCCCATTTGTTGATCCTTGTTATTAACTCTTGTGCTATGGGTGTCCTCTTAAGGAGTTTGGAGCCCGGCACCACAATATGTGGATCGGAGCCAACTTTTTCTTCTATCAGATGCAGAGTCTCTGATTTGATATCAAGCTCTTTGATCCATTTTGTGTTAACTTTTGTGCATGTCGAGAGAAAGGGATTCAGTTTCATTTTGTTGTATATGGATTTCCAGTTTTCCCACCACCATTTGTTGAAGATGCTATCCTTCCTCCATTGCATGCTTTTAGCCCCTTTATCAAATATAAGAAAGATGTAATTTTGTGGATTGGTCTCTGTGTCCTCTATTCTGTACCATTGGTTCACCCGCCTGTTTTGGTATCAGTACCATGCTGTTTTGGTTACTCTTGCTCTGTAGTACAGTTTGAAATCTGGTATCGCTATACCGCAAAAGATTCACACTTCCTGCTTAGAATTGCTTTTGCTAATATTTCTCAGATACCTGTAGTTTCTAAAACCACTAAGAGGATTTTTATGAAAATTAATTTTATTAATATTTTTATTATATTATATAGTTAATATTAAATGATTTAATCTATATTGAATGCTATTTAAATTGACTTTGTAAATTGTATTAATTTAAATGAAATTTGATGAATTCTTCAATATAAATCAATCTAAAATTTAATCAAAATTAATTTAAAAAATCAATTAAGAAAATAAATTTAAATCAAACAATAGTATTAATAAAATAAATTCAAACAATATTAATTCATAAAATAAATTTAAATTAGATCAATTTATATTAAATGATAATATAATTTATATTTATAAATTTATTAAATTTTATTTGAATTAATTTTAATAAAAATATTCTGAATGGTTTTAGAAACTACAGGTGTTAGAGAAGTATGTGCTATGCAATCTGCTTTTTCTCTTCTCTGATTTCACCTACTTAAGCTAGAATCTTTTGATTATCTTTTACCTTAATTTATGAAAAGGTTGAAACTACTCCTTTTTTAAAGCCTTTCATCTTTCAAAAACTGATGTTAGCTTATTTCTCTCCCCCAATTTTTTTGATCAACAGTTTTAAAAAATGTGTCATAGGCATTATTGTAGAGCCCCCAAAGTATGTAGATAAACAGTCCAGATATTTAATGATATATTCTTACTAATTAACTTTTCCATTGGCAGTGGATGATGTGATTCCACTTTGGGGTTGACTCATAAAAATACTCTTACTTCTGGACATATTTAACATCTGGAAAACTGAATTAATGTGAGGTGACTTTTCTATAGAAAGGGAAATAAGTAAAATGGACAGGGGTCATAGTATTTGGATTAAAAGTAACTTAGAATTTATCCACTAAGCTTCATGATAAGGCCCTCTGCACTGGAATTTTCTTTTAGTACTTGTACCAGGTTATTTGGGATAAACTAAATATTCTCAACATTTTGCAACTTTATATTTCATTTTCTTCTCTAAATCTGAGATCTCCTTCAGGTGGTTTGGATTTTTCATCTTTCCTGTTATTTAAATGTTCCATTTTTATCTTAATGCCATTAAATTTAACAAATATAGTCATTGGAGCTAATGGTTCACTAATGCTGCTCTGTACAGTTGCTTACAAAAGTACATCAGAATTGAAGACTGGTGATGATTACCTGCTACATTGGAGCAAAATTTTATAAACAAAAAGTGCTACAGCAACAACAAAAAAAAATTTTTAACAAGAGCTATATAAAAAAAAAACAAAGAAAAAACTACAACAAGAAACAAAAAAAAAGAAAAAAAAATACCTAGTATCTATATACCTATATATATCAGCTTTTTTTTTTTTGTCTTTTTTGTCTACAAATGCAGAGTTCTTTTCCAAAAGGCCGTGCTGTAAAACATCAAAAAGGGTTATGGCTTCTTTAAAGTTCTAAATATTTAGAAGATCCTGGAGTACAAGTCTGGCACTGTTGTCCGGGGACACTGGCAGTGGTGTGAAGGTGGGCATGAAATCTGCGAAGGATTTAAAAAGAGGATGCCTAGGTCTACCAAGTCCAACTCCAGCTTGGTTAATAAGAGGCACAGCTGTTGAACAAGGAGCCAAGAATGGATTCCCATTGGTGCTTCTGCAACTTCTGAATTCAGCTGCACTGAATTCACTGGAGTGTTATGTTAATCTTCCTACAAATGTGTGCGAAACTACTCTCTAGGGTATAGAAAGAACTCACAAATCTAAATACACACACACACACACAAAATAAATAAATAAATAAAATAACCCATTCAATACATGGGCCAAGGACCTCAACAGACACTTCTCAGAAGATGATATAAAATTAATCAACAAATAGATGCAAATATGCTCATCATCACTAGCACTTTGAAAAGTGAAATTCAAAACTACTCTAAGATTTCAAGTTCAGTCTTAAAGGCTGGAAATGAGCATGTTTCACCTCTCTTTCTCCTTCTACCACCAAATCCTCATAGAAATTAGAAAAGGACATTTGACATGCTCAGTGATCAAAAATAAGAATCAGAATTCTCAAGGACTGAACACAAAAATAGATTATGAAAGAGTAGATCAATTTCAAAAAACAAAAGCAAATATAGGATGTGCAAGAAAATATTCCCTTGAAGAAGTTGAGATGAAACAGGCTGCTTTATGCTTTCAGTATTATATACCAGGGATCAAAGAGCCCAGGACAACAATAAGATAGTTATCTGAGGTACCACACAGTGGGGTAATTAGAGCAAAAACATGGGAAACCCTGCAGAATAAAAGTCATAAACTGAACATCCCTCTCTCAGAACCGAAACAAGGAACCACCAACAAGCAGAGAGGGATTGAGAAGAGCTGTGTAATGCACTTAAGAAGCCTGACTGAGTAGCTATAGCAAGAAGTTGTACACAAAACTACATATCATGTTCAAACACACAGGCTACAGCCACAAAAATTTACCATGCCCTAGACCACAATGAAAAAGCCAGCCAATTCCATTAATGTGTTATCACACAGGCTGCAATTCCTTGTACATCAGAAATTACAAGAATTTTGATTTCTCAAAAGACAAAATTTCATATACAATGAAATTAGGTCCATAGAAACAATGCCAAATAATTGTTAGATTATAGCAAATATCAAGATGGAATTAAATTAAAATACTTTAATAGTCATCTGGTGAGTATGGCAGAAGCAACAGGGATTTAGATATATGTATTTGAAAAGAGATAGAAATCAAATGGCATATGCTTTTAATGTAAAATCATAAGAAAATACCTGGATAGTGGCATGCATCTCCAATCCCAACTGCTAGGAAGGCTGAGACAGGAGGATAGCAAGTTTGAGGCTAACCTCAGTAATTTCTGAGAATCTGTTTCAAAATATAAAATGAAAAGGACTATGAATGTAGCTCAGTTTAGTATTCAATCCCCAATACCACAAACAACAACAAGAAAACATGGAATAGAGAATAGAAGAAATAAGTAAGAAAGAGTTAATATAAAGTTTAAACAACAAATGAACCCAAGGAAACAAGCATCGGGGGCTAGCGAATTAAAACAAAACATGTACTTAAAAGGTTAATAAGATACTTTAGCAAGTATGATCAAAATAAAAAGTTTCAAATAGTTGCCAGAAATGAAATGAGAATCATCAACCATGAGGAGGAGTCGAAAGATTTATAGGAAACTCAGCTTCAGAGCAATGCATTGCTTTATGAAATGTAGATTAACTGAGTTGTTAATTTAAAAAAAATCAGTTATGAATGAATGTATACTTTCTTGATGCCTTCACTACTAGCTCGCAAAAGGGTTTAAAGTTAATAATAATTGATGTATCCCTTGGGAGAATTTTTAAAAGGAGAAAAAAGTAATTCAGGTGTTCCTGGTGCAGAAAGAAAGTGGCTAAGATAATTGTTTCCTCCTTAGGCATGTTAGTGAGCTGTCATTCTCTGTGCCATGGACAGAGAAGGCAGTGTCTGGCATTTCTGCTGAGGCAGAGGCAGGAGAAGCAGTAGTTATTCATGGGGGAAAAGGTACTCCATGCAGAACAAACAAGTAACTTAATGTTATTTACTGGTATTTGTCACCATTGATACCTCTAAAACTCAGAGGGTCATTTGGCTCTTTCTGTTCAAGCTTGAATTTCTAGATCTAAGCTATGAGAATTTTTTAATTCAAAAAATTCTCATAGCTTAGATCTGTCAGATCTGCATAGATCTGACAGAAAGAAAGAAAGTAACTTCTAGTTGTTCTCTTTCCCAGTAGATGCCTAGAATGTAAAAATAATTCTAATGCTAACTTACATAGCTTTTGAGACGATATACACTTTTTAAAAGTATTGATGTTCCTTCACCAGGCTACACTTGCAGCTAATATTAATTCTCCCAAAAATATCATACAACCTCCAAAACTATAAAAATAATCACAATTAAGAGTGAGGAAAGTGTAAAAGACATCAGCTTCAACAGATGCACACTTTAATCCCAGTGGCTGAGGCAGAAGGATCACAGGTTCAAAGCCAGCCTCAGAAAAAGCAAAGTGCTAAGCAATAGTCTTAGTAATCCAAGTTTTCAAAGTAAAACCAATAGTGAGATCCTGTCTCTAAATAAAATACAAAACAGGTCTGGGGATGTGGCTCAGTGGTGGAGAGTTTCTGACTTCAATCTCTGGTACCCACCCATCCCCCCAAAAAAGACATCTACTCTCTTACCTGTTATGTAAATGGTTTACTGTACTAATGTAAATGTTATCTGTTGTTGTTTAAACAGTATAAATGACATATAAATTTTGGCTTCTATCTCAGAGCTGAGAGTGTTAATCTGTAATCCAAATAGAGAGGTGGACAAAAGAGAACTGAGGGGCACTTGCAGTTTGTGGCCCAGGTGGCTCTACAGAAAGGTGAATTGGATCATGAGCTCTAACCTCATCAGTGGATTAATCCACTGATGGGTTCATAATTTGACAGGATTATTAGGATTTGGTAAAAACTTGTAGGCAGTAGGGCGTGTTTGGAAGGTAGGTCATTGGAGTTGATTCCCTAGAAGGGGACATCTCATTCCTCAGTTCTTCCTTTTCCTCGCCATTTTTCTGATCTCCATGAGATGAGCAGCTCTGTTTTGAAGCCAGTCTCCCTGGCTTGTTGATGGCCATCTTCTCCTGGTGTCTTTAAATGGTCTTTCCCTTATACACATCTAGGTCCAAATTTCACCTTATCAGGATCCCAATCCTATCAAATTAGGACTCATTCTAATCACCACGTTTTATTTTAATCCTCTCTTTATAATGTTCTCTCCAAATACAGATACCTTATGAGGCACTGGGGATTAGAACTGCAACATATCTTCTATGACCTTTTAAGCACCCAGCCACGAATTTGAAAGGTCAGGGACAGGAGTGATTTAACAAAGAGTGACCGGGAAACACTAAAATATTGGCTAACTGCCAATATTTATTGCTCTATTATTCACTCTCACAATAATATTTTATTTTTATTTGTATCCCACCTGTAATCAACACATCCTTAATCACTCCTAGTTTTCTCCCTGTTCACCACTCAAAATTGGAAACCCATTTGCAATCTTACTGTTTTTACTGTGGATAATAATTGATAATGTCATTTCTATTTATTGTGATGACTAACATTGTAGATGTCATACCAGGAACTATTTGGTTTAATGCCGTATATTGTTTACATTGGTTGTTGTTATTATTTGTCTCCCACTAAGCAGTGACATACTGCAATCCTTCAGGGACACCATAATCCCACAGGATAGAAACTCTGCTGCCTCAAAACCACACTGTTAGAGTGGACTTCAAACAAAAGTTAATAGGAGGGACAAAGAAGGTCACTTCAAACTGCTTAGGGGAAATATGCACCAACAAGATATAACATTTGTAAATATTTATGCCCAAACGATGAAGCATCTATGTACATCAAACAAACTTCTCAATTTCAAGAATCAAATAGACCATAACACAATAGTACTCGGTGACTTTAGCACATCTCTCCCAAACTCAGATAGATCCTCCAAACAAAAACTAAATAAAGAAGCTATAGAACTAAAAAATACAATTACTAATTTAAACTTAACAAACATACATAGAATATTTCATTCATCAGTGACTAAATACACTTTCTTCTCAGTAGCACATGGATCCTTCTTTAAAATAGACCGCATCGTAGGCCAAAAAGCAACTCTTAGAAAATACAAAAAAAAAAAAATAGAGATAATGCCTTGCATTCTGTCAGATTATGATGGAATAAAATTAGAAATCAATGAGAAAATAAAAAAATGCAGAGTTTCTCACACACCTCTGGAGACTAAATAACATGCTATTAAATGACGAATGTTCATCTGAAGAAATCAGGGGTGAAATTTAAAAACTGCTTAGAGGCAAATGAGAATAGTGACACACATATGAAATCTCTGGGACACTATGAAAGTTCATTACATTGAGTTCATTCATTAAAAGAATAGAAACTCTACAAATAAATAACCTAACATTACATCTCAAAGCCCTAGAAAAAGAAAAACAAATTAACACCAAAAGCAGTAGAATACAGGAAAACTTAAAATCACAGTTGAAATCAGTAAAATTGAAAGAAGAAAATTTTAAAAATCAACAAAACAAAAAGTTGGTCTTTTGAAAAAATAAATCAAACCTTTAGACAACCTAACCAAGAGAAAGGGAAAAAGACCCAAATTCCATGATGAAAAAGGAAATATCACAATGGACACCACTGAAATACAGAGGATTATCAGAAACTATTTTTGAAAACTTATAATCAAATCAAATAGAAAAATATAAAGACAACAAATTTCTAAAGACATATGATCTACCAAAATTAAATCTGAAGGATATAGAAAATTTAATCAGATCAATTTCAAGTAAAGAAATTGAAAATGCTCTCAAAAACCTACCAAGAAAGAAAAGCCTAGGATAAGATGAATTCTCCGAATCTGTAGAATTTTTTTCTTTTAAAGAAGAAGTAACATCAATTCTAAAATTATTCCATGAAGTAGAGAAGAAGGAAAGATTGCCAAACTCATTCTATGAACCTACTATCACCCTAACACCAAAATCAGACAAAGACACATCAAGGAAAGAAAACTTCAAACCAATATCCCTGATGAACATAGATGCCAAAATTCTTAATAAAATATGGGCAAATCACACACAAAAAATATTAAATAGATAGTGCACCATGATTAAGTGAGTTTCATTCTGGGGATGCAATTTTGTTATTCATATGGAAATCAATAAATGTAATTCACCATATCAAAGAATAACATGATTATCTCAATAGATGCAGAAAAAGAATTTGACAAAATTCAGGATTTATTCATGCTCAAAACACTAGAAAAACTAGGGATAGTAGGAACATACTTCACAAATGTTATGTAGATGGAAACTGAGGCCAATATCATTTTAAATGGAGAAAATTGAAAGCATTCCCCCTGACACGGAACCAGACTTGGAAGCTCTCTTTCGCCACTTTTATTCAAGAAAAGTGAAGCAGGAGGCATCACAACACCTGGCCTTAAAATGAACAAACAAACAAACAACAAAAATTCTACATAGCATTGGTACAAAAACAAACATGGACACAATGGAACAGAATAGAAGAAACAGAGACAAACCCAAATAAGTAGAGTGATCTCGCTGTACTGGACAAAGGTGTCCTAAACATACATTGGAGGAAAACTGGAAATACATATGTAGCAAAATGAAATCACCAACCCCCCTCTCATTCTGCACAAAACTCAACTCAATGTGGATCAAGGACCTGGGCATTAGACCAGAGATCCTGTGCCTACTAGATATAGGCCAAATCTCCATCACATCAGCTTAGGAAACAAATTCCTCAACAAAACTTCTAAAACACAAGGAGTAAAATAAAGAATCAATAATTGGTATGGTATCAAACTAAATGACAGAAATACAATGAAAACTATATTGAGATTTTATTTCACTCCAGTCAGAATGGCAATTATCAAGTATACAAGTAATGATAAATGTTGGAAATAAGCATGTTGAGGAAAAGGTTCACCCATATATTGCTGATGGCTGTGCAGCCACTCTGGAGAGCAGTCTAGAGATTCTTCAGAAAACTTGGAGTGAAACCACCATTTGACCCAGTTTTCCCACTCTTTGTTTTATACACAAAGGACTTAAAATCAACATACAATTGACCTACTATGAGCAGAGCTATTAACCAACCTAGCTGCCCTTCCATGGATGAATGGATAATGAATATGAGGTGTATGTTTACATAGGGAATATTACTCAGCCATAAAAAAGAATGATTTTGACTTTTGCTGGTAAAAGGATGGTTCTGGAAACTATCATGCTGTAAATAATAATTATAAAGAGGAGACAGAGACAAGGTGCAGAGGCAGGGAAGGTAGCAGAGTGGCTCTTTGTTTAAGAGGCCACATTTATTTATACCAATAGGTTACATTAGATCATTAGTACCATAACTACATTATTGTTTAGAGTAGCAGTAAGGTTGCTTATACTGCAGTTACATTTCACAGTTAAAATATTCAAGGTTAGGACTTTGTGCAGTTGTCAAGAAAGTCCATTGTCTGAAGTTACTGTTAGGCAGGCAGATCCAGGAGTACCAGGGCTTGATAAAACATTGTAATTATCTATCAAACAAGTTTCTTTATTCCCAGAAGCTATGTGCCTACAACCAAGATCCAGGCTTGATGAGACTCTAACACAGAGACTTCTCAGGGCATTGCAGACCAGCTAGACATTGCACATATATTAGCTACATTATTGGATCCCAAGAGAGGTTGCATGGCTTTCTAAGGGTGAGAAACAGGGTACCTATGATCCCCTGGGAGTTTGCTCACCAGGGAAACACTCCCATGTACATTTCCACAATCAGAATCCTTTCATGTTTCCTTTCTTGTTTCTTAAGGCCTTTCAGATGAATAATAATTTGTCTTTTTGTTAATGTCACCATGGGCAAAAAAGTAGGGCAAACATTGGCAACAGCAAGCACAACATAATAATCCCAATATTAATAAACATGTACCTATGAATAATTGTTTGACCCAAGTAAAGTTGGATAAACAAGAAATTAGCCAATCCAATAAATCTAAACCTCCATTGTCTTCTTGAACCTTTTAAATGATATCTTTAAGGTAGTCTAACTCCTTTGCGATAGAGTACTATTATCACTTAAATTGAAGCAACACATATTATTAAGCTCCTGACATCCTTTATGATGTAATAGCAACAACTAATAAATTGTGGCCTGATTATCAAGAAGAGTTTGATGATGTTGTTTTTGTTCTACATTAAGCATATCAATTGTCATAGAGGTACGATTCATATGTTTTTACAATAGCACAGGCCAGTTTCATAGTGATTTTGTAAGTCCCGACAGCTAATGTAGGGATATCCACTAAGGAAAATGTCAAAAAAAAAAGCATTAAATTTTGTCTTAGAAGGTTTACTGAATCATCACAGTTTTGTTTTAAAAGGCAAGTTTTAAGAATACGATGTGCTCGTTTAACCAAAACCTGTCCAGTAGGATTAGGAGAAATTTTATGAATTAAAATTATATTTTATTGATTACAAAATTGTGTGAAAGTGCAAGAAGTATATGTAGGGGCCTTATCCATTTTTAAATAGATAAACTCGTCCATGGTGGCAAAGCAGAGTAATAAATAAGAAATGTAATCAGATATCTTTTTAGATCTTTGGGCACTAGCCCAAATGAATGCAGAATGAGTATCAATAAAAACATGAAGAAAGGATTAAGGATGAAAAGGAGGGAAATGGGTAATATCCATTTGTCAAAGTGCATTAGAATGTAGGCCTCGTGGATTTACAGATTTTCACATAGGGGCCCAAAAGTTGAGAACAGTTGTTGACTATAGCATGAACCTGTTGAGAAGAGATGGAAAAGGTTTTTATTAGTGATTGAGTATTTTGATGAAAAAAATCCAAGGGATTTTACAGTATCTGAAAATAAAGGACAAAGGGATTTCATAGCTTTATTCGTGCGAGTGTTACCTTCTCTCAAAGGTCCAGGAATTTTGGTGTGACTGTGTTAGGAGAGAGGAAGATAGAAGACATATGGTGCTGCAAAAGAGTTTAAAGGGTTAAAAAAAAGAGATAGTAAGTTGGAATCCAAACAAAGGCAAAACACAGCTATAAAAATAAGAGGAACAAGTTTAGTTATAAATTTAGAGTCTGGGCTGGGATTATAGCTCAGTGGCAGAGTGCTTGTTTAGCATGTGTGAGCACTAGGTTCGATCCTCAGCACCACATAAAAATAAACAAAATACATTTAGAATCTGTAATAATGTTTAAAGTATTAGAAAATAGTCTTGGCGCTAAGATAATGGCAGCTAATGCTCTCACTGTGGAGAGATTTGAGGTAGGGTATAATAGTCCATTTATCATTGATAAGAACAGATATTACTCCTCTTTATTTAATTTTATCTGTATACACCTTTAATCCATTTATAAGAGGAATGGTAGAAATTAAGATGGCTATAATTAAGAAACCTGATATAACAGAGAATCGTCCATCATGAGGCATGTGAAAATCAATTGGTGTTAAAATATCTGTTCATATAACTTGATAGTAGAGGAAATCTGTAAGTATAGAAATATGAAGTTTTTTCTTTTTTTAATATTTTAATATTTATTTTTTAGTTTTCGGCGGACACAACATCTTTGTTTGTATGTGGTGCTGAGGATCGAACCCAGGCTGCACGCATGCCAGGCCAGAGTGCTACCACTTGAGCCACATCCCCAGCCTGAGATATGAAGTTTTTTCATAACTAAGGTGTAAAATATGAATGTCCAGGTCGGGTAAGGATAAAGTTTTGGTATGATTATCAGTAATTAATTGAGCATACATGTCAGTGAAAGGCAAAATATCATAGCCTGAAAAAATGAGGACAGTGTAATTATTTTAATATATTTTTATTATAATTAGCAAATACTGTTGTGAAAGCATAAGGTGTTTTAACAATAACTTTCAATGACAATGGCACATTAGATATTGAAAGTTGATCCACCATTATTGTTGATAATCTTTATTAATTTTTTGTAAAGCCTGTTTTAAAGAAGGAGTTAAATAAAGAAAGGAGTCAGTATCCTTTTTTTAACAACTGGAAAAAATGAGAGATCAGTTTGGCATCAGCTGTAATTTTTAATTTATGTATTTAAGAAACTATACTTATGAAGGTTAATTTCTTTTATGTTAAATTTAATTTACTTACTTTAATTGTAACAAAAAACATAAGACAAACATGATTTATAGTATTAGTCATCTTTGTTGAAGAAAAATTTTACATGTAATGAATATTATATATATTTTTTAGAAATTAAGATGTGATTGTTTGGTCACCTAGGAAAACCCATAAGCCAGAACCTTAAAGACATGTATATTTTTATTTGATTACTTGATTTGAATTAAGTTATTTGGATCCATTTTTTTAATTTAAATTTTAATTGATGAACACTTATTTGTTTAAGTGTCAATTTAATATCAAGTACATAATATATAGATTTAAGACAGGCCTATATAATTGGAAATGTCAGGTATAGAACTTAATAGCCATAATGGATCTTGAAATCAAAGGTTTTATACAGCCAGATATATGTCCTTGATAATTATCATATTCATCCCCAATATAACATGTTTCTATCTTTTTATGATTTATTAAAAGGAATTTTGAATGTATATGAGAGTTAACTCCAGAGAAATTGGCCTTTGTTAAAACCTTTATAGTTAGATAAAACAAGACCAATCAGAAAAATACATCAACTTATATAGAATATTTAAAAATTTACATCGCTGAAATACTTTTTATCGGGTCGAAATGTACTTTCGGCTCAGATAAGAGCCAGTTGAAAGCCTGTGAAATTTTTCAGAAAAAACTTTTTTTTCAAAAAGAAGCTTATACTTTTAGAATGTTTCTACTTTTCTCTTTCTATGTTATAACATTAGGGAGGAACTGGTTAAGAAAGCTGGCTGAAAACAGGTAAGATAGCTAGCTAAGCAGTTTGGATTTAAAAGAGACACTTTTTTCTTTTGTTTTAACAGGTTTTTCATAAGGTAAATCTTGTAGGTCCTGTAATTTACATTTTAAATATAAAGCCAGGAAAATTAGAGATCCAGGAGAAGTTTCAAGGTAAGTAAAACTATTGTAACCATTTTTTCTTTTCTTTCATAATTTTCTTAAATCTGGTGTTGTAGTTTATATACTTTGTGGAGAATTATTTTTTCTTTTTTTCTTTTTGTTTTAAATATTGTAAATCTTGTAACAGTTTCCACACATGGTTGGTTATAAGTAATGATTTGTTTTGGATTGGAAAGGATAGAGCATGGTAGCCACAGGGAGCTTTTGAATACTTGTTTATTTTATTTCCTTTGCCCCAGACCATGGTGGCCTCTTAAGGCCATGCATAAAGCCATACCATAAAAGTATTTATTACCATGACATTAGTATTTGTGTCTTATAACCCTTGACTGCTCACTTAAACAGAGTTAAGTTAGGTCTACTTATAGTAACTGATAAAAATGTTTCAATGACAGTAGAGTCAAACCTTGTATTTTTCCTTTCATTTAAACATTTTAACTCTTTGAATACATCAAAAGGGAACTGTTCATATTGATATTTAGGTTTATTAGCAGAATTTATCTCAATAGGACAGACAGGTAAGTTATTAGACTCCCCTTCCTCCACAGATTGTCCCAAACACTCAGTGAACTGGGATCTAGCTGGGGGCAGCACAGTGCTATAGTAGACCACAGAGGCAATGGCAGTGAGGCTTCTTATGCATGGGAGGCTCTAGGACAGCTCTGGGCAGAGTTAGTTGTTGCCAGGGCTATGTCAATGCTGAGGGAGGAGCAGTGGGGGATATAAAGGTGCCACATAACCAGGCACAGAAGGAGGAGAGCAGGCAGGTTGGGAAATAGAGGTTTTATTAAGCACATCTAAAAAAAAAAAAAAAAAACTTTGAAGCATAGATATAGAAGTTTGTGGCTTCTCATGAAGTGTTTCACCTATTTTCTCCCAGTCCTTTAAATTTAGTTTCCCACTTTCTGGATAAAAAGACAACAAGAGTTTATCTCTGTCCGCAAGGCAGTAAGATCAGTATTATTTATGGTATGTCCAGCCTTGCAAATAAGAGAGAAAGCTTGACCTGATGATGTTGTTGAGTGACAGATAGAGATGGAGAATTACCCATAGCCTACTGATTAGGGGTCAGTACTAGCCGATGAAAGAGATGCATGTCAGAAGCCTGTTCCAGGCATGAGTAAGCTACTCCCTTCCCTATTGCCTGTCAAGGTCAATAAGGGTCTCTATTAAGGCAGATTCTGTTGTCCCAAACTCTCTGTGGATTGAGAGGATTTAGGGGGGAAATAGCTTGTCTTGTGCCCCAACATTGGTCACCAGTTGTAGGGAATAATAATAAAGAAGAGACAGAGACAAGGTGCAGAGGCAGGGAAGATGACAGAGTGGCTCTTTGTCCAAGCTGCCACATTTATTTATACCAATAGGTTACATTAGGCCAGTAGTACCGTAACTACATTATTGTTTAGAGTAACAATAAGATTGCTTATACTGCAGTTACATTTCACAGTTACCATATGCAATGTTAGGAGCTTGGTGGAGTTCTCAGCAAAGTCCATTGTCTGAAGTTATTGTTAGGCAGGGAGAGTAACTGAGCTTGATGAAACATTGTAATTATCTAACAAACTAGTTTCTTTATTCCCAGGAGCTATGTGCTTGCAATCAAGGTCAAAGTTTGATGAGGCTCTAACACAGAGGCTTCCCAGGGCATTACATATCAGCTAGACATTGCACATATATTAGCTATATTACTAGATCCTAAGAGAGATTGCATGGCATTCTAAGGGTGGGAAAAAGGGTGCCTGTTAACCCCCAGGAGTTTGCTCATTAAGGGAACGCTTCTCTGTACATTTCCACGGTCAGAATCCCTACATCATGCTAAGTGAAATAGGTCAATTCCCAAAAAGCAAAGGTTGAATGTTCTCTTTGATATGTGAATGCTAACAGGCAACAAGAGGTAGGGAGGGAAAGAATAAAAATTCAGTAGTTTAGACAAAGGGGAATGAATGAATGGGAGGGAGATAGGATTAGGAAAGACAGTAGAATAAATAGGATATTCCTTTACAAGTTTATATATGAACACCCCACTAGTGGAACTCTACTTCATGTGTAACCATAAGAATGGAATCTTAATTAGAACAAGTTATACTCCATGTATGTATAATAATACTGTCATGTATATCTGTAAAGAACAAATTAAAAATGTTTTTTAAAAAAGAACTCAAGAAGGCCAATGGTCATCTAGACTATCCATGGATCCATTCCTAACACTGAATTTTTATTATTTTAAATATGTTTTGTTTCTACAATTCAGGTGTGTATCACTGTTTATTAAGTAGGTTATCATAGGTAATTTCACCCTGGCTCAATCTTATAGAGTTCATTCAATTTGTATATTTTAACAATTTCATTACTGGCTCACTTAAAATTGTCTCCTAAAGCATTTCCCTAGTACTAAATTAATTAATTCCTACACTACTTAATGTTAGGTTAGATGTTTTAAATGAGCCAACCACTTTCTTCAATGGATTTCTGAGAATTCTTACCCAGTTCAATGGTATGATATTAAAGTTACCAAAAACTTGTACGTGCCAGTGTTCTCTCCATAAATCTTCTCAGTACTAAAGATCTTAGGTTTATACTTCCATGCATAGCTTTCAGAAGTGTACCAAAATTAAATAATTAACTATCAGCTGATGACAAGGTTTTACATAACCATGGTTAAAGATCTGATGACAGTTTATTAGAATGCAACTGACAGGAAATTTTGTTATTTCTTCAAAACACAATATTTTAAGATAATAATTAGTATGCTGACTATAACTACACCTGGACTCTCAGATTTCATACATTTTTGAAACACACACTGGTTACATACTCAACATACTCAATATAACTTAAAGAAAGCTAAGTATAATTTATTATTTTACAATGCTTCTCATGCAATTTTACATATCAAATCATCATAATTAATTTAGTAGTTCTATTTTTATAAGGAGAATTAATAAAGTTTTTTGTGATATTTTAGGGAGCCATAAAAAACCAATACTCCAAAAATATCTCATCAGAATTTCTTTAAAATTTGTTCTGGAGAAATTATCAAAAACTTCAAAGAGTTTAAAGCTCTTGATTAAAACAGAATCACAATAGTCATTTGATTAATCAGATGACTAAAAAAAATACTTCAAAGGCAAATAGAGAAAGTTACATAGTTAAAGGGGGGAAACCCCTTATCTCTTTTAACAAAATTCAGTTTTCTTAAGTAATAAATGACCTAATAAAGACAAAGTGAAACAAAGGAATATCTTTAAATATGTTTTGTTTTGCTTCTACAATTCAGGTGTGTATCACTATTTATTAAGTAGATTATCATAGGTAATTTGACCCTGGCTCAATCTTATAGAGAAAACAAAGAAATATCTTGATAGAAACAGAGCCTTTGTTTTCTAGTTCAATTATCTGAAATACAGAGAAAATCCTTTCTTAATTCCCTATTTAGAACAGACAAATACTTCAGGAAAAAAAAATTTACTTAACAGAATCAGCTTCTAGTTTCTCATTAATGTAATTTTGATATCAATGTTCAATTTTTAGAAAAACTTATAGTTTACTTTTTATCTTAATCAGCTTGGTCAGACACAAAATTCATTTTCAAAGATTACTCTTCCATAAGTGTTGCAAAACTTTCTTATATCCATTCAGTTTTTGTCCCGTACCTTTCCTCTTTTTCACATTGAATCCACTAGTCTTTCTACTTTAAAACAAAAATGATCCTGTTTCCCTTAACATTCTCATGCCTTTTAGATTTCCTAAAAAGTACATCTTTCCTTCTTTGTATTCTTGCATATGGTATTGTTTCCTTCATTACTTCCATTGATTTCAACTACATATATATTAGTTAGAATTCTTAACCCTTATTTACCTTAATTTTCAGTGAACACTGGCAATTTGTGAACTGTCAGTCACACCAACAATGTGTGGATTGGAAGTCTATGAATCATAATATCTACAAGTATATGTTTTCTTAGAGCACAATTTGCATTACATCACAGAATATGTTTAATAACTGTTCCAAATATCTTCAGTCTCCCTTTAATAAGAAATTGTAAAGGAGGAAAAATTTTATTTCAATTCTCTTAGCTTTTTTTTTTCTTTTTTTTTTTTAAGTTAGGCCTGAGAATTATATAGTTAATAGAGATTTCCCTCAGCCTCAACTTTCTGTGCATCATGATAAGAATAGTAAAACATTTTGGTATAGGAATATCATCTCTCACATGGGAATTTTATCTTACCTACATATTTTAAGACACTAGCAATTTTACTACTATTGCTTATGAAAATGAAACAATGCATAGTTAGCAATCATCTTGAGTTATTTTCCTTGCTGAAAAAATTTCGTATTATAGAGATAACATCAGCTTATTTTACTAATAAACCTAGATAGGAAAAGTTTCATTTCTATATTTATTTCTGACAACTCAAACCACGTGTCTATTTTAATCAAAATGACACATTTTAGATGTTTTTCTTTTTCCCAAAGATTATCCCAGTACAATTGGAAAACAATTTGGGTTAGTTTATATCCTTGTAAGAATTTAAGGAATACTTAATTAATGTAAGCACTTATTATTATATTTAAGTTAATTAAATAAAGTTCTATGACAACTTAATTTGGCAATACTACAAAAAGTAGAAAAGTTTACATACATATAACATATAAACACATATAAATAAAAACATATTTTATATATTTTATTTAAAATTTTTATCTACATGCTCTTTTTAGGTCTTTAGGGAATAGACCGAGAAGGGGAATAGCTGGGTCAAATGGTAGTTCCATTCCCAGCTTTCCAAGAAATCTCCATACTGCTTTCCAAATTGGCTGCACCAATTTGCAGTCCCCCCAACAATGTACAAGTGTACCCTTTTCCCCACATCCTCGCCAGCACTTATTGTTGTTTGACTTCATAATGGCTGCCAATCTTACTGGAGTGAGATATAGTATCTTAGTGTGGTTTTGATTTGCATTTCTCTGACTGCTTGAGATGGTGAGCATTTTTCCATGTACTTGTTGATTGATTGTATGTCCTCCTCTGAGAAGTGTCTGTTCAGGTCCTTGGCCCATTTGTTGATTGGGTTATTTGTTATCTTATTGTCTAATTTTTTGAGTTCTTTATATACCTAAAAAGAGCATGCTACAGGGACACTGCTACATCGATGTTCATAGCAGCACAATTCACAATAGCAAGACTGTGGAACCAACCTAGATGCCCTTCAATAGACGAATGGATAAAAAAAAAAAATGTGGCATTTATACACAATGGAGTATTACTCTGCATTAAAAAATGACAAAATCATAGAATTTGGAGGGAAATGGATGGCATTAGAGCAGATTATGCTAAGTGAAAGCTAGCCAAGCCCTAAAAAACAAATGCCAAATGTCTGCTTTGATATAAGGAGAGTAACTAAGAACAAACTAGGGAAGAAGAGCACGAGAAGACGACCAACATTAAACAAGGATGAGAAGTGGGAGGGAAAGGGAGAGAGAAGGGAAATTGCATGGAAATGGAAGGAGACCCTCAGGGTTATACAAAATTACATACAAGAGGAAGTGAGGGGAAAGGAAAAAATAATACAAGGGGGAGGAATGAATTACAGTAGTGGGGGTAGAGAGAGAAGAGGGAGGGGAAGGGAGGGGAGGGGGGATAGTAGAGGATAGGAAAGGCAGCAGAATACAAGAGACACTAGTATATCAACATGTAAATCAATGGAAGTGTAACTGATGTGATTCTGCAAGCTGTATATGGGGTAAAATGGGAGTTCATAACCCACTTGAATCAAAATGTGAAATATGATATATCAAGAACTATGTAATGTTTTGAACAACCAACAATAATAAAAAAAATAAATTTTTAGTTGTAAAAAAAAATTTTATCTACATGCCAAATATAATAATACAAAGCTTACTAATTTATTAAAGAATATCTGGAGCTGAGTTGCCTTTCTGGGCAATGAACAAGATTACCGGCCCAGATGGTCAAAGCTTGTGACTAATACTTGTGAAAAAAAATTTGGGTATACTTGCCATTTGCCTTCTAAAAGGAATCTTTTAGAGGCAATCTTGGATTCAATTAATTTTAGAGATGACTCTGTGTATCAGTTAAAGACTGCATTCCATTTTTTTCTTTTGATGTTTTTGGATTTTTTTCTTTTCTAATATGACTTTTAAGTGAGCAACTTTATGTAGATTAAAACTTCCCCCTCAGTGTCTGCTATAATCAAAAGTTGTTCTTAGTATGGCTAATCCATTTTTTCAAACATATATAGATTCTAGGATGGTAATTCTTGCCTAAATTAGCCAGAGTCCCAGAAAATGAAGGTCCAAGCTCTTTAGAATCGAAAAAACCCACATTCAAATAGTACCTACCTAAGGCTTCTAACTGGAGGCAACTCAATTATTTATCAGCTCCAATCTAATTTAGACTCCTATCCAATAAAAAAAAAATGTTCAAATAAAGTCAAAGCATTCAAAATACCCACAGAATGAATTCAAGAAATAAGTCACCCACAGTTGCTGTGAAAGAGCTAAGTACTAAAAAGGTTCTTTTACCTGGTCTTTTGGTAATCCTGGGGGTTGCTCAAGGGCTATTTTTTTTTTTTTTCAGAAAAGCACTTGGCAAAAGTACTAATAAAACTAAAAGAATAACAACAAAATCTTATGTTTTTAGTGCTATTTTTTTATCTTCAAAGTACTCTTCACAGAAGATTTAATTACTTCTCATAGAATAACATGAAGATACTAGGAACAATTATGGATTTTATTACTGAGAAGGAAAAACAATTACAAAAATTATGTCTATTTCCCTCTAAGTTTATGGATGACTGCTATTTATTGTTTTCTAAAGTCAAGATTATCTTTGAGTCCTTTAGTTAGCAATTTCAGAAAAATCTCACAATTTAAAACCTAAATAACACTTCATACAAATGCTGCTAGACAATACATTTATATTTTAATCCAATGTATGTGTCAATCTCATGAATTTCATCATGTCATTGTAGAAATGTATTGTGAATTAAAACATCTAATTTAACATACAGAAAATTAAACTAGAAGAGTCCCTGACCTAACTTTTTTTAATTTTTATTTTAAAGATGAGACAACTTAAAGTTACTGTAAGCATATACTCTCATAAGTAGGAAAGAGAAATTGCATACAAAAATACCAGTAGTTCTTCCTATCTTTTAGACTACTCCAATTTCTAGAACATTACTCATTTTTAGAAACCAAGAGATTTTGTTCACATGTTCAAAGTACATCATATGCTGTGATGATAGTCTACATAGTTTTAACTGAAACAATATTTACATTTAGAAGAACTTTATCATTTTAAAGCTTCCATTTCTAGGGCTACCATTTTAAGGAACTATTTGTCCATTTGTTTCTGTATACAATATTTTAGGACTCTACATTGCTTGAAAATTCCATTGTCATTTTCATATGCTCTGTTCTTATATCTATTTGAAATTTATCACTTGAGCTTCAAATCTTTGTTCATTTGATTTCAATTTAATGGGTATGAACTAAAACTTACATATGATATATATTTGTATAAAGTATAAGAGATAAAAATGAATGTAACATAAGTCTTTACCCTTAAGAATGTAAAATCATTGGGAGAAAAACACTATATATAGAAATAACTAAAATATGAGTTTCAACATGGAAAGTCTTGATACAGAAGTGTAAAAATAGGCATTGGAGAAGGTAAGCGAAGAGGTCAATTTATCCTCTAGACAACATCACAAATATAAGACAACTATGGCTAGCTGTCGTGATTTTCTTCCATTATCAAGAGAAAATTAAATTCTAATAAATTAAATATTTCCTCTTATTTTCATAACTTAATTTAAAATTTTTAAGCATTCAGAATCTACCTTATGTTCTGATTTATCTCTTTCCATTCTCTACTTAGTTTCTCCAACGTGGCCCCACTAGTTGAAGCCAGGATTATGATCTAGGGTTTTCTATAATGAAGTAAGAATAATATCATCATTCAACACCATCAAAGGTACATCATGCAAGATTCAAAACACTCTGAATCCTACATTTATTATTAAAAATATTACAGCACTAATTCTAGGTTTAGTTAAACAAGAACTAAAGAATATTGAAATAAAATACATAACCCCTCTCCTTTTAATGTGTGTACATTAGTGCCGCATATGATAACACTCCAGTAATAAAATCAGGGCCTTTGGAATTTAGTATCAATTATGGCAGCTTCTCACAGGGCTATTTTCTGCCTTAGGAACACTTTTTGCTCTTTAACCATGGGGACAGTCAGAGCAAACAGAAATGGCACATTTTTTGCTCTTTAACCATGGGGTCAGTCAGAGCAAGCAGAAATAAACGTCTTTTCAGGACAGCTTCACCACCGAAATACCAGCAAATTCAATCCAATTGTTTGGAGTGAGAGAAATTTCTCATCAAGTATTAATCATCTTTTCCAAATCTTGCAGAAACTTTGTATTCTTCTCTTGGCACATTGAAACATTCCACAGTGTTAGCTTTGGCTAAAAAACATGATAAAGTATAAAAATCAAGCTGGGAATATCAAAAGCCATCTCTCTCACAAACCTTTAACTCAACTAAACTTTACAAATGTATCTTTAAATGTGTTAGTTTGCTCTTCAAAATAAATATGAACATCAGATCTGATTCGTTAGATGAAATAATGAAGACTCAATAAAAATGAATGTGCAAATTTATCAATACTTGTAGAATGCAGCTAAAAAAAAAAAAGGATTTGAAATCAGTAATGGTATCTCCCACATAAGAAGATCAGATAAAAACAGAAAAACAAATGTAAATCAGTGTAGAGGTAATATAAATGAGGAAAATCACTGAAGCAGAAATTTTAAAAACTGGAAATGCTCCATGAAATTAAAATTTAGCTCTTTACAAGTTTAATAAAATTGACAAACTTGTTGCTAGACTGAACTAGGTAAAAAGAGATGAAAATTGCCAGTTTTAGGAATGACAGAAAGCATTAATACTCTAGTGCTTTGCCAACAGATTAGATAACTTAGAAGAAATGGGCAAATTTCTAGAAAGAAATATTCAAAACTGATTGAAGAAATTTTTTTTCCAATAGAAGAGGAAACAAAAAAACCCGAATAGATCTATAAGAAAAGAAATTAAAATAGTAATTAAAAATCTTCCCACAAAGAAAAGCCCAGGCCCAGGTGGATTTTATGAAAATGGCTCTTCCAAGGACCCCTTTGACCTTGCACATCTCCACAGGCCCTTCTGGCAGGTCTTGAAGGCAGGGTCTGACTTCAGTCTAACCCCAATTTTGGTGCAATGGCCTGTAATTCCTCCTGGAGCAAGGAGAGATAGATCTGATGAGGTTGAGGCAAGGCAATTTCTCAGTCCTATCTTGAGGGAGAGGGCCATCACCCTAATTTCAGTTGAGTGAAGAACTTTCCAGCTGGCACACCTTAGGATACATCTTTCTATTTATCTGGAAATCTATAAAAACTCAATATAGTTTAAAGTCTCTTTCTCCATAAAAACACTACTTGTTGTCTGTCAACTGCACTCTGGTCTGATGTCATCCAGTGGTCTAAGGGCATAGGGAGTTGACATAATTCTTATCTTGTTTTTGTTGTTTAAATACTAAATTACCTGCCTTCATTTAGGCTTGTTGTCTTTTCATACAATTAAACTATGAAATGTGTGAAGAGTCAACTTATCTCAGTAGTGCAAGGAGGCTTTAGCATTCAGATTCAGTTGATGTAATACAATCTGTCAGTTGAATAAAAGACAAAACTCACCTGATTACAATAGATGCAAAAAAAAAAGTATCTCAAAAATAAAACACACAATCACAAATAATCTATTAACAAATTGAGGAGAGAAGGTAATTGTTTGCCTGATAAAGGATATATACAAAACCTGATGGCTAAAACATATTGATTAAAGACTGAATGCTTTTCTCCTAACAGAGGGCAAAACACAAGAATGTCTGATCTTGATGCCTCATTCAACATTTTACAGGAGGTTTCAAACTCAAAGGATGATGATGAGGTTGATAATGATTAAGACAATCATATTGAAAAAGAGGTATAAATTGATCTTACACAAAAATGACATGTTATTTTATGCAGAAAAATCTAAAATACACATACACCCCAACACAAAATCTGCTAGAACTAGTAAATAAAAAGTACAACAAAAAATGTTGAAGGTTGCAAGACACGAGATTAATAAATAAAATACAGTGGTATCCATTTACACTATAGTCCTAGCTTTTTCACTGCTGTAACTAAAAGACTTGACAAGAATAATTTTAGAAGGGGAATAGTTTATTTGGGGTCATGGTTTTTTTCAATTTTCATTTTCCTGATTGCTACTGATATTGAACATTTTCTTCATGTATTTGTTATCCATTTTCATTTCTTCTTTTGATAAGTGTTTATTTAAGTCATATGCCCACTATTAATTGGGTTATTTGTTTGTTTGATTTTTTGTGTTATTTTTTAAATTATTTATATAATCTAGGTATTTATCTTATATCAAAAGACTAGCTAGCAAAGATTTTCTCCCATTCTGTAGGTTCTGTCTTTACATTCTCAATTGTTTCCTTTGCTTAGCAGAATCTTTATAATTCAGTGCCATCCCATTTAATAACTCTCAGCATTATTTCCTGAACTTTAGGGGACCACATGTATTTTTTATTGTAGCTATCCTAGTGTGTTTGCAGGGGCATTGCACTGTGATTTGTATTTGCATTTTCCTCATAATTAATGATATTGAATATCTCTTCTGTGTCTAATGGCCATTTGTATATCTACTTTAGAGAATATCTATTAAAAAACTTTGTCCACTTTTTAGTTATTTATCTTTTTATGGTGGAGTTATTAAGAGTAATTTATTCTGGATTCAAGTCTCCCATGACATATATGATTTGCAATATTTTCTCATACTCTGTGGATTGCCATTTTGCTTTCTTAATAGTGTCCTATGAGGCTAAAAGTTTTAAATTTCATTGAAGTCTAATTATTTATTTGTTTCATTTTCTGTGTTTTTGTTCTTCATAAGACACCATTGCCCAAGATAAGATCATGAACATTAACTCACATTTTTTTCTGAACAGTTTATTGGGTTAGCTCTAAAATTTTAACAAAAATGAAGTATTTTATTATTCTTAATACTATTCTAAATTGTATTTTTTACCAAATTTCAGTTTAGGATTTTCATTACTATAGGCCTATGATATATTTTGAGTTAATATTTTACACAGTGGGAGGTCTCGCCTTATTCTTTTGTGTATGGATAATTCATCACTGGAGACTATTCTTTCCTTATTAAATTTTTGTGGTACCCTTGGTTAAAAAAAACACTATTGTTCATAGTGTTTTAATTGTGATTCTCAATTATATTCTATTGATCTACATGCCTTTCTTTATGTCAGCACCACTTACTCTTGGTTGCTGTTGTTTTGTGTTTGTTTTTGTTCTTGTTATGATAGAGTATGAATCCTCCAATTTTTTGAGATTGTATCAGTTATTCTGGGTTCTTTACATTCCAATATGAATTTTTGCCTCAGCTTGTAAAACTTAATAACAACACTTAAACACTTAACACTTTCTGGTAAAAGGAAACTTAGACAGTATTAAATTATGTTGAATATATAGATGTATTCATCAAGCATTGACATCTTAATCACACTTGCTCCCAATGCACACATTTGGAATGCCTTTACATTTTTCGATGTTCTGTAGTTTTCAGTGTACAAAAGTTAAACTTCTGTTAAATTTTTCTTAAGTATTTTATTATTTTTAATACTATTCTGAGTTGTATTTTGTACTAAATTTCAGCTTAGGATTTTCATTAGTATAAAATAAAAATACAAGAGATTTTCATGTATTCATTTATAACAGTGCTAAACACATTCATTAATTCTATTAATTCTTTTAAATTGTTTTTGGATCCATCAAATGGAGAATTGACAAATTAAATGTAGTATGCTCATATGATGAAATGCTATTCGACAATCTAACATGCTACAACACTGATAAACTTTGCAAACATGCTAAGTGGTAAAAGCTAGACAGATAAAAATTATACACTGTTTAGTTCCATTCATGTAAAATGCATAGGACAGAAAAATTTTTTTAAAGCAAATCAATAGTTAATGTGCCTTTTAAGTGTTGTTATTAAGTTTTACATCTCAGGGCTGGGATAAAGCTCAGTTGGTAGAGTTCTTGCCTTGCATGCACAAGGCCCTGAGTTCAATACCCAGCACAACAGTAAAAAAAAAAAAAAAAAAAAAAAAAAAGCTTTACATATCTCTGTAGCTATAAAATAATCTGCTGTCTTTAAGCAGCTGCCTTAAAACCAGAAATCCAGTAAAAGCAGAGGTCCTTTCCTCTGTATCACTTAGGTATAATCAATCAATGCCACAAAAAATTGGTTAATTAATCATTTGAACAAACTTTTCACCAAACAGCTATCTGATGCAATTTGAATGTTGAAGTTCCCCCAAATATTCAGATGCTAAAGGCTTAATCCCCAACATGGTGCTATTGACAAGTGATGTAACATTTAAGTCCTGGAGCCTTGAAGAGGTCTCTGGGTCATTATTAGCATGCCCTTGAAGGGGACTGTGGGACCCTGATCTCTTCTTATCCCTCTTTTTTGGTTCTTGACTCATGAGGTAAGCATTTTGTTTTACTACATGTTTCCACTATAATGTGTTGTCCTTGTGAGAGACCCAAATTGATGAGACCACTTAAATTTTGAACTAGAATCTACCGAACAGGAATCCAAAATAAAATTTTTCCCTTTATAATTTACTTGCCTTAGGTGTTTCAGTATAATAACATAAAACTAACATAATATTCTTTCATAGTGACTTTTGTATTGCTAAAAAATGAAAACAAGAGAAAGTAAAATAGAAGCAACTGTACTATTAAGAAAAAAAAGATGATTAGGAAGAATATAAATCAAGATAATTCCTAGGTTCTTGAGTAAAATTTTCCCAAAGTTTAGTTTAGATATATAGTCCTCACTTTACCTCATATTGAAGATGGGTGTTATAAAGTAAGTGTTATGAAAGCAAACAGATTTTATAGTTTCAAATAGAGCATTCTAATGCTCTATCTAGCTTTCATCAAAAATAATTAAATAAATTATATATTCCATGTTTGCACAAATATGTCAAAATTGATTCTACTATCATGTATTAGGAACAATTGTTTTAATGCAAAAAAGAAAGAAAGACTAACAAAAAGCATTTACTTTATTGAGGATAAAACTTTTTAATCTTAACAGATTTAAATGCAAGTCTTTGTAAATGGATAGTAAAATAACAAAGCCTTAGGAGATTTCCATTTTAGACTTTTGAGTAACTAAATAAGGGAGCCCAAATAGTCTGTACTGTTGGCTAACGACAATAGCAAAATATGAGGTTTTATAGAGTACGAGTTCAATGCATACTATTAGACACTTGAAGGGAAGATCAGAGCAGGAAGAACTGCAACAGCATGAGATTTCATGGGCCCACACAGGGTTACATAGAATGTACAGTATGAGGGGCTCACAGTAGTATGGAGCCCCAGCATTAGACAATTCACAAAGAAAAGGGTAATTTATGGGAAGTTTCATGCTGAAACTACAGAGGAACATCGATAACTTAGTAATAGAGGATTTGGAGACAGGTTTCAATAGGGACACTGCTTCTAATTCAATGTCTGGTACAAAGATAATGCTCCTCATGTTGATTTCAATTAAAATAAGAAGGACAACATTTGTCATCATTGGTTCCTTATAAGAGAGTGTACTTGGTAACCTCTAAACAATTAAAACAAGATAAAGGTGAGAAAAGGAGAGTAATGAAATATTTTCTTTTTTCATACATCCTAGGAACCTATTTTATCTTGTTTAAATGTCTAATACCCTCAACAATAAAATGTGGAATGTGTTAGATTTTCTGTCAATACGACAAAATACCTAAAGAAATTAACTGAAGTGGTGGAAAGATTGATTTTGGCTCACAGTTTTAGAGGTTTCTGTCCTTAGTTAGCTGGTTCCCTTGCTTTGGGGCCTGAGGTGAGACAGAAAATCATGGTGGGGAAGCAAAGCTGCTCACCTCATGGCAGCCAGGATGCAGAAAGAGAAATATCATCTCCAAGGACATCCCCCCAAAGACTTAAATTCCTTCCATTAGGCTCCACCTCCTGAAGGTTCCATCACCTGTCCCTAGCACCACAGGCTGGCAACCCAGACGTTAGTACCTGGCATTGAGGGACAGTTAAGATCCAGCCATAACAGCTATTCTTGAGAGGGGCATATCTAAAGTTTAAAACGGCACAAAAAAAAAAACAAGAAATAGTGCAGTTCAATGAAAGGTTAATGTTTGTTTTAGAAAATTCCCTCTCTAGATTTTTGCTTGCTGTCTAAAGCAAAATTCATCACCACCCTCAAAAACCCCTTGGAATTAAGCCTCCCATGTATTGTACTTTATTAATTAGGTACATCAAACACACACTCAAAAATGAGAAGTTTAAATCTGCTTCCACATCACACTTTCACACTATAAACTTTTATGTACATATTTTCAAATATACGGACTGGATACTTAGAATGACTTGGTTAAACTGGCATCAGTGCCAACAGTCAAACTCTTCTTCCCATTCTGTCCTCAAAAGATACGATGTGTATGTCCTTTCTGTGATATGAAAACACTAATTATGTCACAGAAAAAACATTAATGTCTCATCAATAGATATTACATCACTAATTTGTTTAAAAGCAGGCATTTTTAGATGCTATGAATCCTAGGAACAATGTTTTGGTTACGTAAGTTTTTTAAAAAATGTAATTATACACCATTATAAAACAAAAGTTATCAACACCTTTAATCTGTAAAATCTATAGCTTGAGATTCACAAAGCTATGTTTGATTATGTTTAACGATTACACTGGCCTCCTGCTGTTTCCACTGCTCAAATTTGGGATATTATAATGTAGAACTAAGAGAAGTTCATGTTCAGACAAATGTTTCAGAGATTTTGAAAATTCATATGAAAACAAACTTTTTAGTCTGTAGCTAACATGAAGCTTTAGGAATTTCAAATACTATAACATGGCCTCAAATCATAGTGTTTGGGAGGAAATACTTAACATTTAATCCCCACTCTGTCTCTTAATGTGTAACTTGCAATGTATTTTTAAGTCTAATTTTTGTTTCTTCACCAGTAAAATAATAGAAATAATATGATTAGTTAACTTGTGAGAAATAAAGAGGTTAGTACATTACCTGACACAGAACAGGTACTCCATGGCTGTAGAACTCTCATAATTCTTACTCTATTGTAAACAGGGAAGCTTTTAGGAAGTCTTCAGTCAAATGTTGGAGATAAGATCATGATGTCCTGATTTAATAGATAGCAATGCCAGTCATGGCCAGGTAGACAGACCTCTCTGATCTTTAATAGAAAGCCCCTGAAGTTACCTTAGTGCTGGTTCTCAGTTCTCAACCCTAGCTCCTGCTTTAGCTATTGGGAAAGCTCCCTCTGAAAAATATTACTAATGTTTCTAATGTGCCCACAAAGTATTAAAACAAAATTTGGAGAACTATTCCAAATCTAAACAAAATTATTGGTTTTGATTCAGGAGAAAAGTCTATTCTTTCCCAAACTTTTTGAATCAATCCCAGAACACAAAAGCAAACTGCGTTGTTCATTTTAATTGGAATTCTCCTTTTTATGCCTGTATCATCTAGCAGCAGGGGCCTGCGGAGGACTTCTCTGTGTTAGTCATTGAAACTGAAACCTACAAAGTATTTACAGAACTCAGACGCTGGCTCTCAATAATCATCAATCTTCAAATTTAATAAACTTTCTAGCCTGATTCTCCATTGCCAGTTAATAAGGAATGACCAGTACACACTAAATGAACTATGATTTATTTTTTTTCCCAGCAACAACATTAAGTCTGGTAGAAGGCAAAAGCCAACACAAAAAGAGAACTTTGGGGGAGTTGTTGAGATGTTGGCAGTGCTACCTATTTAACTGAACACCATCCACCTATACACTTGAGAACAGAGATCTGAAAAATAATCTGTTGTTCTTCTCACATGCTCATTTCAGTTTACACATTCAACTTTAATTATGAGGTTTTCAGGGTTGTGAATGCCTGGCTTGAATACCACCAGGGTTACAGTATCATCAGTGAAGAGGCACATCCGTTTGTCTTTCATGCACAGTCTGCACCAGCCAGACAATTGTGATTCATTGCATTTACTGGGCCTAGGTGCCCTTCTTTACTGTTCTCCATGGAAGAAGAAAGACAAAACAAGTGTCTCGAACAGAAAGTCCACTGTGACTATTGCTCTTAGTAGAAGGTTTATAAAAATTTTTATTCTCCCTGAAGACAAAGTTAGAGGAAGAGGAATAATATATGGAAAGGGACTATATGGATCGTGCATTGAAATATATTTTACCCCCCAATACAAAGGATAATTATATGCAAGAAGGGGAAGGTAAACTATGCAAAATTATTGTAAGTGCAAAAGTGTAACAGAAACAATTCTCTGTACTAAGAGGGGGAGGAGGGTAGTGTTGTCCTCAAGCCAGAAGGGAGAACACACCAACCAAAAGTGTCAGCCAGCTCAAGTAAAAGGCAATGTTGTACAGCTTTCACAGCATCTACAGAGTAGGCATGATCCTGTTCTCTTGATGTCATAACATGTAGTGATGTTATTTTAATTGTTCCTACACTCTTTATTATGCTTCCTCATGCCAATCAGTTCTTATTACTATCTTAAGTTTCCTCCTCAGCTTGTGTGTTTTACCGTACTAAAAATTTCGAAATAATTTCAAGTTATTTTAATGAATTCTCTACACATTTTCCCATCTAGAGTTTCTCCTTATTATCTAGAAAGTTCTTAATATTATTTTGAGAACAAGGCAAACTCTTGTCCTATCTCAGCGGATTGGATTTTAGTGACTTTCTCTTGTCTGGCTCGGACCTCTTGGTAATTTGCAGACCACCTAGTCTCCGAAGGCAGAGATGACTTCCCAACCTTTTTTCTCCTAATGTCTCATTTTAATTTTATTGCCATGATTTGGGCTACTTTTTAACTCCTAATTTTCTGATGCATTTGTTGACCTCATAAGACTGAGCAAGCTTGCCCATTTCATATCATTGCATAAAGTGAATCACCTATAATAATTATGTATCAATCAATCTCTATGTCTTCCCTTCATATTGATTCTATTTCTTTGGAGAATCTTAACTAATAGAATTTTTTTTTAAAGTTTTATCAGAATTATGTTGGTTTCAGAGCTACATAGCTTTCAATCATATTCTGAGTTTTATTTTGTTTATATTTCATGAATATTATTTTCATTTATAAAACTGTAAGCTAAAACTCCAGAAGGTTAAATCATTTCTGAATATCATACAGTGATCAGAATTTGATACTGGAATATGAATATATATATATATACATATATATATATGGTATTTTAATTGTGCCTACACTAACATTATATCTTCACAGACATTAATTTCAAAAAGTTTCCATTCTAATTAGTAAAATAATCATTCTTCAATTTTTTTGCAGACAAAATTTCCTGAAAAAAAAGAACTGAATCATTCATTGAAAATGGGATTAAAGATAGACTCTCAAAAAATGGAATAAAATTCCACAATTAAAACTTAGGTATTTTTGTTATTAATATTAAAACCATGGAAATGTTATGTAACACAAAAATCTCTCTCCAAAATGTTATGATGTTTGTTATATTACTCATACCTGTGTTTCATTTTTTTAAAAAAGCTACTTATATTTCTTTCTGTTTCATTTAATTTTCTGTAGTAACTCTTTAACTACCACTCATTGGCTTCAAAATTAATTTTCCTAATTGAGAAAATGTGAAAAAGAGAAGTACAACCACTTGAATTACAAAACTACCACAATATTTAGCCTAAAAATATTTGAAATAAAAAAAGAAAATTAGACTTTTCTCTTCTCTAAGCCATTGAACAGATATTTTATATTGATAAATGTAAATTATGAACACTCTGTGAAGTATATTTGAGGCCAGGGCATTCAAAGGTGAGCCGGAAATGCAGTGACCTGGAAGAAGTAGATATAAGAACTATTTTGGACTTATCAAAGGAGGGGGATTAGATAATATGATCTTCTTGCTGTGAATCCTATTCTCTAGTATGAATTCACAGGAGAATTTTATGAAGCAGATAGCTCTACCAATTTTTACCCACAGTTAGAAAACACTTGAATTCTGTTGACTAATTCATTTAAATATTGATTGATTAGTTGATTGATAGCTAATTAACAGAATGCTGTCCATCTGCCAGGCATGGGAGCTACAACTGTGATTCTATATTTTAGTGAAGAAAATATCTTTTTTTCTATATGTGGAAAATAATCATATTTATTCATACCTGGAGGAGAAGTAAAATGAGTTTTCATCTTGGATGTAAGTGAAAGGAAATTTTAAAACTATTTCCTATATTTAGTGAATGCAGTGGAAGTCATGGAAATGCTGGGAGATCCTGAGACACAATGAAATTACTTATAAAAACTCCTATACCCATTAAAAAAAAAAGAAAACAACAATGTCTATAAATTAGATAAATTAATTTTTAAAGAGGTATAGCATTTATGTGATGAGTTCTAGATGCATTATTCTATGGTATGAAATTTAATTAATCCTTTAAAACATAATTATGAAGGAAAAGTTTGCATGAATATGGTTATTAGCTATATTTATATTTTAGAACCTAAGAGATATAGATAGCAATGTTTTGATTTAGATGCCCAGAAATATTCATTTATCAGAGCTCATAAAATTCTATTAAGCAGGTATTAATAATGCCCCTACTTTCAACTGAAGGAATAATAATAAGGAAATTTACAAAGTTCACACTGGAAGGGATTGAACTGAAATTTGAATCAGGCTCCATTTTATTTTGTTTTGTTGAAACAGATAATAATATAATGCATTCCCATGTACTTCACCCAGTTTCAACAACTGAATTTTTTTTCAGTTATTTAAACTAGAAAACCTATACTACATAATAGCATTTATAATGTTTTGACCTTCGAATATTTAATTTAAAAGAACATGTATTCTTTGTCTCTATCATTGAAAAGACAAAAGTGTAGAAATACCTTTTCCCCATCATCTCTTCATATAACTTCTATAAAATCAAATCTGTTTTTTTTTTTTCTTACAGTCTACTTTGTAGAGTTTTCAGGCTCAATAAATTATCCTCAATTCCCAGTTATAGGACTTTCATGTTCTCTTTCCACAAGCCCCTTCGTAGCTCTTTAATACAAAGTTTTCCCCGTCCTCTTCTTATCATTCATTGAGAAAGTTGTTGCTATTTAAAAAGATGTGTAACCATTGGACTGGAAATTAAGAAGTGAATACCAAGAGTATGCTTTGCATGCTTGAGAGATACCATTCAAATTTCTGTAGAAACAAAACAATCAAAATAGCAATGGCATTACCTGAAACATTTGAGAAGCTGATAGTATATAAAATAAATGTGTAGGATAAGAGGAAGAAGATACAAGTCAATGTGATTGTATGACAGTTTACATTTATTTATAGACAACAAAGAAAAGAGCTCAGGAAGAATTTGAGTTGGCAACCAAGATCACAAGTTTTCCAGAAAGTCATGGTCTTCCACAGTGAAGTATTTTGGGAGAAAAAAAAAAGATTGATTTAAGGGTGTTTTATAATATAATAACCCAGTATAATAACCCAGTATGAAGAGAAATGTTTCAGATAAAAACTAGTTGAGGAACTAGGAACAGACACAGCTTTTAAATTAGACAAAAATTACTCAGGGGAAGCAGCAACTAAGAATATTGAATCTCCCATCACATTTAAATAAGCCCAACTTATAGGCAGCGTAGTTACACATACCTAAGATAGAATATAGCAGGAAAGGAATAACTGCTTCTGGGATTTATGTCTAAATAATTATTGAGTTGTGTATGGATACATGGATTGGACAAAGTATTTATAAGAGAAGTACTGCTAACTGATTCACTGACCTGGGCAAAGAAGAAAAATGAGTCACTATTTAAGACTTAAATTTGCCATGGATGCTTAGTAGTCTAGGGACTGGAGCAAACTGAAAGCTCTACACTTCTTTCCTTCTGTGATGGCCTCTACAGATCTGATAATGACAACGTAGGGAAAAAAAAATAAGCAACTCAGAGAGTACAAAACCATGGAACACAGAGAAGTATTTTCAGAAGAGTAACTTTGGAAAAGTTTATTAAAAATTGCACATGTATATGTGTAAAAAAATAAAATTTTTATTTAATATCTGCAATGATATTCTTTTATTCTAGATTTAACAGTCTTATTGATGTGTTTCAACTTGGTGAATTTGATATAAGACTAAGCTCAATTCTTCTTCAATTATTGCCCTCAATTATATTTTTAATATAATTTAAGTTTTAGGACCATGAGGATAAGTATTTTCTTTGCCCTGTTCATGTCCATATCCACACAGACTGGAGCAATGCCAGATGTGGTAAGAGCTCAATAAATATTCATTGATGAACTGAATTAATAAATGCTGTTACAAATCTTGTTTTATCATCCTATCTCCATTAATTATATTATATGTAAATCTCATAAATTTCAAGTGACCATTCATTGCGGAATGCTATTTAACATTTCAATTTCAAACAAGATTTAAGTGTCTTCATCTCTCCTGCCCTCGGGGCTGTCTTGAGTGGAGATTCTATTCTGGATGACATGTAATAGAGAAAGAAGAGTCATGGTCTGTCTCTGAAATATTCTCCCCATTTTCTTAGAGGTCCAGTTTCTATTGTATATTGGGCTATGGGGATAGCAATGGAAGTTGGTTAAACCCTAGCAAATTACCAGAGTATATTTGTGAAGTTCTTAAGCTTCTCTGGAAGCAACACTGAAGACTGATGTTCTCTGGAGATTGAGTCCAGATTCTGACTTCTTGCATTACTGTGACAAATTTTAGTTTCTCTCTTGCCCTCCTGCCTCAAAGTCTTCTGAATATGAATTTTCTATTCCTTTCAGCTGGTCATGGGCACCTATTGTCATTGTACTTGGACAAGCAACATGATCAGAATTATGTATCTATTTGTAACTGGATACAAGATATACTTTGATAATATATTTAAAATACTTCTTATATATTTTATGGTCAGTGTTTAAAATTAGACTTCCTTAAGAGTCCGTCAAAGAACCAAAAAATTCCCCAAATCTCAAGTTTTACTGTATATTAAATAAGCCATTGAACAAGCCCCTTTAATGCCATTGGCAATGCATTACACCAAGCCATCTTTTAACTGGTCTTTGCCTGTCAATCTGCTGATGCGAACACATAAGTAAAAGAGCCCTGACTTCCCCAACTCCATGCAATGAAAAACAAACTCATTGCATTCCTGTGGATTCCTGGGACCTTGGGGAAGTCAAAAGCCAGAGTCACGTAAAATATAAAACAACTCTTCTACTGCTCTAATCTGTGTGATTGATGTGTAGAAAATCATTATTTCTTCCTTAGACAAAATGAAGTGTCTTGAAATTTTGGAAAGGAAATTTCCTAAAAAAATCTCAAAATACTTAACTATTCACAAAGTCATCTTTTTAAGCAACACATAGCTTCTACATTCACAGTAAAGTGCTAATTAATAAGTACAATTTATGTATCTTGTTACTCACACATAGTCTGACTCTGTAGGCACTAGAAAGTTTGACAAAAGAAAAAGTCTCTAAGAAATACAAGAAATTTAGAAAAAAAGTAAGGAGGTTCAGAGCAAAGAGAAATACAGCAAAGACTAGAGAACGTGACAATAGTTTTCTGCATGCTATCTGAGAGGGTTCTCACTTATTGGTGTTAAAGTGTGTCAAGGAAATTACTACATAGCAGAATTCCACAGACAACAAAAGGTTTGCTAATATTAAAGTAAGATTCTTGAAGCAGTAGCAAAGTATAGATGTTCTGAAGTTAGAATGGTGCTCACTACTGCTCAGTCATAACCAAGGTAGACAACAAAAAAATAGGAGCCGGTCAGCATGGAAGGAGCAACTGTACATCAAATGTGAAGTGTAGGCTTCCCTGACTCTCTCTTGCAACATGGGGAAAGGAAAACTATTCCAATAAAAAAATACTTATGCCACCCAAAACAGGTGTCATTCCTCCATTCAGTATTACATGCAATCTAACATTTTTTTCCCATCAAATAAGACAAGACGAGTTGGAAAAATGTTTCATTAAATGGTCAATAATGTAACATTACCTATCTACTAAATAGGGTAGAATAATTTTTCTCAGTAGCAGATGGATTTTTATAAGTTTTTCAATAACCAAAGTTCAGTGGACAGAAAGGGGAGGACTACATTCTACAATACAAAAATTTTGCTTCTGTGGTTTTAAAGGTTGATAGTCTAATAAATATATATTTTTATGAGTAATGTGTCATGGTTTTCTATATATAACAAGCAAGTCCCGAGGTGAAAATCAAACTTTGTTGAAACTGAGAATATTTGAGTTTAGAAGGAAATCCTAAAACTTATCAGATTACTAAGTGCAAAACAGAGTCAGATCACATGGTGTTTAACATTTTTGACTACTTCTTCCTTCTTATAATACATTTTTTACTTTGTTCCTTCAACATAACACCCCACAGTTTTTCCCTTACCTCAATGGTTCTGTTCAACTTCATTTTCCAGAACACTCTCCTCTTGGAAGACTCTGAATATTAAATTTTCTGGTGGCTCATTCTACGCCTGCACTTACATTCTGGTTGATACTGTACACTTTTGTGGTTTTGAATGCAATTGATAAAGTATGATTTTATCCAGACTGGACTGCTCCACTGAGAGTCAAAATCCTCTACTCAGTCACATATTTGATGTCTCCACATGGATACTCAATACGCACTTCACACTCTACAGGGTTATAAATAATGACTCCTTTTCCCTCTCAAACCTACCTCTCTCTTAATTTTCCTCACTTCGGCCAGTGATATCATCATAATGTGGCTGTTCTTGCAAAGACCCCAGAAATCCCCTTTTACACCTTTCATTCTTCTTTATGCCACATCTAATGCTTTTTCTCTCCATTATTTTGCAGGCTTTATCCCCCAATGGCCTCTATCATGTGTCTGTGAGGTGGAGTACCCCTTCCATGGTTTGTCAGGTTATCAAGGATCTGGTCCCAGTCTACTTCATGACCATCATACTTAATCATCTATTACTCTCATATTCCTGTCATTTTATTAAGCAAAGAAAGAAAAATTAAAATACAGGATATTTTATTTTCCATTTATCTTCTCCACCAAGGATATAAACTAGGGCTCAGACAAAGCAGAAGACAGATTTCTGGTGGTTAATGTGCCCGCCTAACCTTGCAATAATGGATATATTGTATTAAATTAAACTTTGTTTTCTAGATTTTTGTGCTAGTCCTTCACTTTCTCACTGATCAATTTTATATTCCGTATTCTAAGCCTACCTTGTGTGAACAATTTCTAGAACTCAATTTATGCACTATTTTGTCAATTTACAATAAAAATGAATTAAAAGAAAAAAATGGTGTGTTTACTTTAACCCATTTAGATTATACAAGAGAGATAAAAGACAAGCTACAGGAAGTGAAATTGACAATTTTTCTTGGTTTCTGTTTGGGGAAATGTGAGTCAGAAAGAAAACTCCAACAAATAAACATGAGGACTTGGCAAGGTTGTCCTGGCAGGAAATAAAATCAAATGCTTGAGGAGCTTTTTAGGAGCCTATAAAATGTGAAACATACTATTAACTTCTTATTGTACCACAAAAACATAAGTAAGCCTAATGAATCAAATAATTTTGGAGAGACTCTGTTTAACTTTTAAAAGTAGTAATAAAGTGGGTTTTGAGGATAAATGTCATCGTTTTGGCACACACAAGAAATAGATAAACAATGCAGATAAACAGTGATGTCAAACATTGTCCAGGATGCTTAATAGTTGGAGGTTTACAACATTTGAAATAAAGCCTCAAGTTTCCTGGAGTCCAGTGTCTTATGAATCCAGGACTCTGTATTCTTCTTTAAGCAATGTATTTGATTTAACTGCATTCCAAGAAAACCTTGGCTACTGGAATAAATAGATGAATGTTCTACTTGAAGGACTCTAAGTGCAGTAATATTTGCTACTCACCTTGGTCATCTTGCCCTTGAATGTGGCAGTCCTGAGTTGAGATGTGCTAAAAGTGTGACACATGCTGAATTTAAGTTCTTTATGTATTTTGAATATTAATCCCTTACCAGATGAAGCGTTTTTCACTTCTCTGTTGGTTTACTCTTTACTTTGTTGACGATTTCTTTTCTCCTATTACATCCTCCTCTGACACTCTAGGTGTGAAGAAATGTCTCCTACTCTTGGGCTGTGTGGCTGCAAATTTCCTTCTAGGACATCATTGATGCTCTCCTGTCTGGGAGAGTCCAGGGGTTCATCATGACTATTCCATATGTCTTTTCCTCCCTCAAGTGAAAGGCATAGTTCGTTACCTCTAGGCTTATTACTTCCAGGAAGAGAAAGTTCTGACTCCCCGGCTGGACTGGCCTCTTCTAAAGCTACTCCAGAAAGTTGTTCCAGAGAGATCTCCATTACAATTGTGTGAAAGTGGAAATATAGGATCTCCTCGAGGTCTCCAAAGACACCAGAACACTGAGGGAGAGTTGGAAGTTGTCTTTCCCTACCAGAGTTGATGAAAATATCAGTTCTTCATTAGGCTTACTGGACTTTTGTGACACAACGCTGGTGTAACTAAGAGTGCAAGTATAGGCTGCTATTTGAATTTTGTTCATTCAGGTTATAGTGGTTTCACAGTTTAAAATGTGGTGTTTGGCCAAAGCAGGACAGTTATTAACTAGATCTTTTCTCTTTTGGTTAGCTATTCCCTTTATATTGAAAGAACAGATTTATTGAGGGCTTTTTCTTTGCCCATTGTTTATTATTTGATTTATGTGGCTGCTCACTTCTCTATTACCTAAACAAATATGTTTGATGAAAAAAAAAAAAAGAACAAGACCACACTGCGCTATCTCCAAATTTTATAGTCATGTTTGCTTTGTACGGTTATTTATATATAAAATGATGGGAGAAATAAGAAAAGATTAATTACTAATTCATTTACTTCATCCTATTAAAAATATTGACATGAAATACTATTTAAGTATGAAATATAACAAATAATTTCCACAAAATGATCTTAAATGCTACATAACCATATCTTTTAACATACCTTTTAATAATTCGTGACTGATTTTGTTTACCTGAATTATGTTTCATCTATGATATAAAAAGACAAGTCCCTACCAATCATTTTAAAATATTTTAAATTCTCTTTAGTTATAGGTGACAGTAGAGTCTATTTTGACATATTTATATAAACATGGAGTATATCTCATATACATAAATGCAGAAAAAAATGAATAATAGCACTTCTAAAATATTTTGTCTTGATCATGACCAATGATAATATTAAATAAATTATTTGGGGAGTAAGTCTCAAAGCAAGTATTTTAAACAACTATTGTGATATTTAATATGTTGAAATAATTGTTATTTTTTTCACCCTCAAAGGTTCTGTTAATTCCTGCTATGAAATTTTGAGGTTTATTTATATATAACCTACAGATTATTTATAATTTTTAACTTTAGAAACAGCATTTTATTCTCTATTTCATCAAATAATTCGTATTTTTGTAAGCTATTAAAACAATTTTTGTGGAAGAACAAATGTTGTCTTAGTTTTTTTTTTTTTTTACGGACACAGTTTAAGAAAACAGAAAAAAAAAGGAAGAAAATCATCTAAGGATAGATTAAAATGCAAGTCAGCCTTTGGACAATTTATGATAAATCAGTCTATCCCTAGGAGACCTATAGGCCCTGTTCATAGCAGATTACCCGCAGAATGGAAACTGAATGTACTATCCACTGATCTCTACCTGTTATTTGTTGTGAGCTGAATTAAGGTGTCAGTTCCCCGGCATTATCCAAGAAGTATGTATTCTAGACTTCATTAGGAAACTGTAGCATAGAAGAAAATGGAAAATGCCAAGATGACATTAACAGGCTCCTAACGGTCTTGCCACTCCAGATATGAGTAAATATTAAATTCTTAACCAAATATATAGTTAATATAAATGTGTACACAAATGCTAGGGAAGAACCAAAAAATTGGTTCATGAAGTCTTTTATGTTGGCTTTATAGAAACTTGAACTTAGGACAAAAATTATTCAATTTTTGTTACAGACAGATCACCATTTTGGTTTCTTAGTTTTGACCAAATTAATTCAAATCACCAGGCATCATCCTATTTCTAAAAATGTTGTGCCTGTATTTAAAAAAAAGCATTGAAAAAAAACACTAAAATATTTAATTTTCTTAGTCAACACCCCTCAAAATAGTTGGTTTAGTCTCCGTTTAAACACATACTTTGGAAAACATTATAATTTCACCTGTGGAAACTATGTTATATTTTACTATATCTACTACTCATTGACATCTAAAATTTTTCCTATGTTATGCAAATAAAAATAGTAGGTATGAAAAGGCTAAACTAATCAGACTACCTTAAATTAGCTCATTTTATTTACTTGATCTTTTATTATCCATGTTTTGCAAAAAAAAAAAAAAAAATCAGTCTTGTCTCTGGCCCTGTATCAATGTAAACATACCTAAGCACCACACCCACATATTCACCGCTTGGTGACAAGCTTGCTCAGCAATTGTCCTGGGCTTCTCTGCTTGTAGTTGACATGTTCTCACTCAGATTTTGCCTCTAGATAACACTGAACTCTTAGAATCTTCTTCATAAATTCCTGACTCATGGTCTCTGAACTCATTCTCCATCAGAGGGTGCCCTTGCCACCTGGTTCTTGGATTTTCAGAAAATGACTTAAGTTTTCATCCCTTTAGCTTTCCTCTTGCTCCTCTACTTAAGACTGCCATTTTTAAGCTGCCAAAAGATGGATTTTTTTTTCTCCTCTCTGAATTGTATACGTTTTCTACTCACTTTGTGGATAAGAAGGTGAAAGGTAAACTGCTTTCCATATATCCATAGGGATTTAAGTGATTTGAAGATGCAGTTCATAAGAATTCTCTAGAAAAAAAAAACAGTGAAAATATTTTCTGCATTTCTATTTTATATTTATATCAACAAGTGTTATAATTCAGGATAATATTTTTTTTCTCTAATTCAGGGAATAGATCCAAACGTTAAAAACATGAAATGGCCTCTTGAATTTCTATTTTTCAACAATTTTGCTCTTTGTGACTGTAGCTACATTTGAAGCAAGAAAATATTTTAAATATATTTATCCTTCTACACATACAAATACTGAAAAACTACATACAGGTATTACTGCACATATTTAAAATATGCCCCTTCACAACCAGAAAATCGGTCTACGCACTCTATCTGCTCAAATAAAGTAGAATTTAATATACTTCGGCCCTGCTGCTTAGGTTACTGCCTACATTCTTTGCCCTTTATTCTCCTTTGCTCTTTTACCCAGAGGAGTCTATCAAGAGATCATGTACAGAAATATCAAGTAAAATATATCATAAAAAAGAAACTCTGAGAACCCAGTGACCTGAAAAAATGTTACTTAGGAAACTAATGACCTAAGAATGGCTTTAAATTGGAGAGCATCCAGTACAGCAAAGAGACCTTCAAAATGGATATGTAAGCACTGATCCAGATAGAAGATTAAATAGCATGATATATTAAAAGGCATAAGGTAAAATAGGAGAAGTTGGAATTTTTCATTCAACACTAGTATTTCATATGGCAGCTGAGAATCAACCTTTCTTCTTTTTTGACAGTATTTGAGAGTATTTTTTAGTCTTTTACAGTTTTTTTTGTCAGATTAGTTTATCCTTTTCTTATATACAAATAAATTGCATTAAGATATCTATAAAGCAAATAAAAATGGATATCATATATGCCATCGCACTATACTAATTAGGATTATTATTGTCTTATTAGTGTTATTAATCTAAAGAATACACACAAATTGTCTGTGCATAGGTATGTTGTTCTCCACTAAGTTTTTAAAGACATAATAATTTAAAACAATAAACTTCTAAAATAATTGTATATTAATTAGTTTTCCTTACATCTGACTATAAGTATACATACTTTTATGTTGGCCTTTCGCTAATTAATAAAATATTGACAGTCAAGAGATAAAACTAAAAGGAGGGGGAAAAAAAGTATGTAAAGATTTAATCAATAGATGAAGTTTTTACTAATGTTTCACAATGATAGTTTTAGCGGGAGAAAACACAGTTGTCACATCCTCTTTCATTAAGAATGGAGAAGCAGAGCTGAAGGATGCATAAAGAATTTGATTCCTTTAGATCAGAATAAAAAAAAACTTTGAAGCTCAGAAATTTATTTTTAAACAGAATATTTCCCTAATGTACAGTTCAATGGCCTTCATTAGAAATTATGGATGAGGAATTGCAATGCTGAAAAGGACCACAGGCCTGCTTATACACAACTCGTGATAGTACCACAATATTTCACAAAGCATGTTTTCTGTTTACATAATGAGCTGGTTATTTTTATTTCTAATCCCTGTCAAAAATAAATAAAAATGCTATTTATTATGCAATTTGTGTTTCTCAAAAAAGCTTCATAAAGATCCTCATCAAGCCTCAAAATTAAACCTAATTATAAATCAATTTGCTTCAGATTTGCTTTCTAATTCAGGGTCATTAAAGGAAATGAAAAATATTTTTAATACCATTTCTAATATTGATTGTCATTTATTATATCTAAAAATGCTCTGTTTTAGGTTTAACCATGTTTTCCTCTGAAACATTTTGTACATTTTCATAATTTGATACAATTTACTAGGAAACCACCTCATATTTTCTGTGAAAGAAATAATTTAAAGCAGAAAAATAATTCAGTCTTTAATGTGCCCACTTAAAAACACTTTTAATATTTTTGCCTAAATATATAAGGTGTTAAATACTGCAAGTTATGCTTTTGTGATTTGCTTCCTAAACTGTTTTTTTCTAATCACCAAAACAGTAGTCTGCTTTGAATAGTTGTGTAGAATGTCATTTACTTATGAAGTTTCATATTTGAAGAAACTAAAATTGTTTCATGTTTTACATTTTCAGAAATCATATTGTGATAAATATCCTAATATACGTTTTTTTCCCTCTTCTTTACATAAATAGTTTTTGCCCAACCAGGTTGCTATAACAAATGTCCTATACTAGGGAGGTCCTAAATAACAGGTATTTATTTCTCATAGTTCTGAAAGCTAAAAGATTCAATATTAAGGTGATAATAGATTTTATGTCCAGTGAGGGCCTTTTCATAGATGGCAACTTTTAGTTTTGAGATCCTGTGGTGGGAGGGGCAAAGCAATTCTCTGGGGTCATTTTTATAAGGTGACTAATCCCATTTATGAAAGTTCTACCTTCATGACCTATGTATCTCCCAAAAGGATTTATCACTTAAGACCATCACCATAGGGGTCAAAATGGAGGGGCACACTATTAGATCCTAGCACAATCAAATTTTTTGCAGGATGGTTATCTCTTTTAAAGGGTATATATTGTTGTTAGATTTTTTTCAATCCAATTTGTCTGTGTTCTAGATATTGGTGCCACTTTTAATACTATCAACAAAGTCATATATTCTTATTTGTCCTCTTACTCATACTGGCAGACAGATAGATAAATACAGACATAAATAATAAACCTAAATTTTTCCAGTTTAATAGGCCAAGTATAATATTATAATATTTTAAAATTTTGTATTTTAATAGTAGTGCTTTTAAGCATTACTATGTTTAATACTAATATATTTATTATTAGACTGATAACTCTAGTGTGAAATATTCATTTAAATCTTTAAAAAATAATTTATTAATGTTGATGGACCTTTGTTTATTTACAAAATGTGGTGCTGAGAATTGAACCCAGTGCTTGACACATCCTAGGCAAGCACTCTACCACTGAGCCACAACCCCAGCCTTCATTTAAATATTTAATAAAAGTATTCTTCAGAAATTTCTCATTGCTTTAGATTTACATGTCAATTTGTATTTTAGACATATTAAAGTTATAAAAATGAATCTATCTTTTGTAATATATCATTTTTTTCCTACTTGCTTCTTATACTATTATTTTCTTATATTTTTTTAAAAAAGGAATCTTTGAAATTTTATTTTATACCCCATGATTTTCTCTTTTTTTTCTTTTTTTAAAGAGAGAGAGAGAGTATTTTAATATTTATTTTTTAGTTTTCGCTGACACAACATCTTTATTTGTACCTTGTGCTGAGGATTGAACCCGGGCCGCACGCATGACAGGCGAGCGCGCTACCACTTGAGCCACATCCCCAGCCCCCTCATGATTTTCTTACTGGTTCTTATAATTTACTTCAAGTACTTATACTTTTTATAATTTCAAAGACATATATATATATATATATATATATATATATATAATATATATTTTTTTTTATTAGCTCTACTCAGTTATACATGATAGTAGAAAGTTCTTTGATTCATTGTACACAAATGGAGAGAAATTTTGCTTCTCTGATTGTACGTGAACTAGGGTCACACCATTTGTGCAATCATACATGTACCTAGGGTAATGGTGTTCATCTCATTCCATTTTTCTTACCTCCCTGTCCCCTCCCACTCCTCACCTTTGCCCCATGCAAAGTTCTTCCACTCATCCCATGCCCCACCCCAATTATGGATCAGCATCCACAACATTTTATATTTTGACTTTACAGAAGGAAACTCAAAAAAAGGCAAATAAAATTAGTGTGTTTTCATTTGCTTGTTTTTTTTTCATTTGTTTTTTACTCAGCTCCAGAGATTAATGTAGATTTTCATGGGTACTTTATGATAATTGTGAATGAAATCTGATTTAAGATTTACAGTGGACAGTTAAAAGACCATAAAAAATCTCCAAAACAAGTCATTTGTAGGCAAATAAATAGCAAACACAGCATTCAACAACAAATTAAAGGAAATCTTGCCGCAGTCCGGCTGCAGCAAAATAACGGGGGCGGGGGGGGGGGGCGGGGGGGGAGGAGCAACTTGTATACATTGATACAGCAGGAGTGGGAGCCGTTTATTGTAGGACCGGAGGGGTATATATACATTCCACACAGCTTATCTTAATTAACAAACTAGATACAGCAGTCAACCAATAAGGAATCTCCACACTTAATGGCTTGCTGGCGTTACTTCACAAACCACTCCCTCTGCAAAATGCCAGGCGCCATCTTGACTTGTTTACAGACTCTAACAAAATCTAATTCTTTTCTATATTTAACATTGCATGAAATAGTTAGTTAGTACCCAGAAATAGCACTGACTAAGAATCATGATATTCTGTAGCTAATGTTAAATTATATGAAGCAAGGAATTGACCAGAACTTCAGGACAATGTTGCTCCTAAATTATCTGAATTGAAACAAGAGGATAAGTTAATAAACAAAAAGAAATTATATCAATTCTGCAACAAGATATATATGTTTCTTTATCAAATTCTGACAATGAATTTTCCCAGTCACTTTGTCTTTGGGGATTGAGAGTTGATTATAATTAATATTGTGCTTAAGATTTCACCTTGGGAAAATTCTCACATGCAAAGAGTTTACTGCATTGCCATGACATTAAAAAGGTGGGGGGGACAGGAAGAAAAACAGAAGGGATATACAAGTAGCACTCCAGAAGGACTCTAAAAGTACCTCTTTATAGAAAGGATAGATCTAAAGAGAGAAAAAGAGAAAGAGCAAGAAAGAGAGTGGCTTCTGAAGAATACTACTAATTTACTAAATGAGTAACAATAATCAAACCTATTTGAATTATATACAATTCTGTACTTGCTATGTTACACTAAATTCCCAAATTATTCCTTTTAATAGCTCTTAAAAGTAACTATCTCATATTCACTTTATAGATTTAAAAAAAACTGAAGAAGAAAGGCCAGATAAAAGGAGTAAAAAGTTAATAAGTGGATGATTTTGTCTTTATTTATTTAAACCTAATAATCCATGTTCTCCGCCTTTCTTATTCCTTAGTTGCTAATAAGCCTCAATAACTTTGAAACATTTTTTTCTTTCTTTCATTTAAGTATTTCTCTGAGACATATCTCTACCACTGAGCTACAACTCCATGCCCCATCAATTGTTTTTTCAGGGTACTTTTTACATACCAGTTTCAGCTCATATTCTTCAGGAGAAAAATTGGGCGAATAACATTAACACCTCTGTCATAACCTCACTGATAGAATCAAGCATCATAATGGGGTTTGAAGTAATATAAGTGCTTTATATCACTACACAAATATCAGTTTTATTATACCAAATCTTTTACTCCCTGTGATGATATGTTTTATGTGTCGATTTGGCTTGACTATGGTACTCAGATATTCAATAAAACACTAATCTAGGTGTTGCTCTGAAGGGATTCTTTAATGTGATTAATACCTACAATTAGTAGACTTTAAGTAAAGGAGATTTTCTTCAAGAATGTGTGAACTTCACCAATCAACTGAAGGGCCATAACAGCAAAACTGAGATGTTGTGGAAGAAGAAACAGTTCTGCCTCAAGACTTCAGCATGGGTTTTTAAAACTGTATATTTCTCACCTCTCAGCCTACCCTATAGCTCAGAGTCTAGCCAAGCCCTCACAATCCCATGAGCCAACTCCTGCAATGTGTCTGTTTATCCGCACTCATCTGTGTCCTGTAGGTTCTGTTTCTCTAGAGAACACTGACTGAAATGTTCCTTGACAGTGTCAATGTCACTTGACAAGAGAAACCCATTCATTTCCCTCTGATTGATCTCAGAGACTTAGGAGTACACTGTAGATTCTTGTTTTAGTCAGATTTTTTGTCACTGTTACTAAAAGATTCAACCAGAACAATTGTAGAGGAGGAAAAGTTTACTTGAGGGCTTATGGTTTCAGAGATCTTAGTTCATAGAAGGCCAGCTCTATTCCTCATTGCTTGTAGTAAGGCTGAACAACATGGCAGAAGAATGTGGCAAGGGGCTCATAAGATGATCAAGAAGCAGAGAGAGACTCCACTCTCCAGATACAAAATATACCCCAAAGCCATGCCTCCAATGCCCACCTCCTCCAGCTTCTCCTGACCAGCCTCCAGTTACCACTCAGGTAATCACATCAGGGATTAATCCACTGATTAGGTTAAGGCTATGGCCCAATCATTTTTTTCTCTGAACCTTTCTGTATTGTCTCACATGTGAGCTTTTGGGGGACACCGAGCATTCAAACCATAAAAGTTCTCAATAAGTATATGCTAAATAAAAACAATACCATGATTAATTTCAGAGAGAGAACATAAAGTTTGCATGGTTACTCACAAAAGAGCAAGGCATATTAAGAAAGATAATATAGCAAGATAGAAATATTTTAGCCACTCTATAGAAATAAATTACAATGAGATGTGTGTCCTGTCTCTCTACAAGTAAGATTTCTCTTTATCAGCCTTGTCATCCTCTTTTTTTTGTGATCAAGTTTTTAATATACTTTGTTTTTAATTATCTAGAAATAATATGTGCTCAGTTTCTTCCTAGTACTTATACTGATTAAGTAGAATGTGATACATGCATATTTTACAAAATAACTCCTAAATGTGCTCTCCAAGCATTTGCAATAAATGCAAGATGTTTATAATGTTCAAATTCATAAAATATGTGCTTTTTATTTTGTACTGAGGATTGAACCCAGGCCCTTCCACATGTCAGGCAAATGTTCTCTCCTGCAACCTGTATCCTTAACCCACCCCACAATGTTAAAAAAAAAAAAGTATCTATTCATATATTTGTATTTTTCTGTGTATGCATAGATTTATATAAACTAAATGAATACAACTTTGGGCTAATAGTACTGCCTTTTATATCTACCAAAACACAAGACTAGTTTAAATGGTAATGACATACATTAACATTCTAAATTTTACTTTTTTCATGTGAAGAATTTTTGCAATTTTTACTGCCTGACTTTTGTGCTTAAAGTCAAAAGTACTTATGTAAAGCAATTGCTTTTCTTTTTCTTCTTACATATCTTGTCTGAAATTGTGTAGGAGGAAGTGAATTGCTACCACTCAATCTCTGATATTAATTCAACAGACACATATTTTGATTTCAGAAGAATTATGGAAATATTCTTTCAGAAGAGAACAATGAAAGATAGCATTCTGCATTTAGCACATTTCCCTTTTCCAAGTGGCAATGAAGCATACTTACTACAAAGTAAATTGCTTCCTATTCCTGTCTGCTTTTCAAAATAGTGACACTGACTGAGCTGAATCACTGAGACCACATCTGTACACAGCTAAATGAAAAGTTTTACATGATGACAGTACTGAAAAAAATATTTTATCTTTGAAATTTCTGGTGATTATAATGCTTAAACTATTATATGCAGTTTGGAAACATTAAGAGTGTTCTCAGATAACTCAGGTTTTAATTTAAGATATTTTAATGAAAGGGTTATTTATACAGGTGTGGCCGGGATTAAGGGCCAAGCAAGTTATGGTAGTACACTGAACCACTAGTGACAGGTCTGCGTGCTGGGCAAGGGATGGAAATGATGTATTTGATACCTCAAAGAAATTTTGGAGCCACAGAAACTGGGCTGCTCAACAAGAATCCCAACCAGAGAAGAAAGTCATTGCACAAGTTCAGGCGAAGAAAAGACAGCTGTAGTTGGGAATGATAAATTCCTTGGATTTTAATCTCTTCCAGCCTTCTGATGATTTCCTTTGATACTATTGGGCAAACAACCAGAGGCCAGTAATTAAAGGAGGCTGGTGGATGCCTTTTGTAGGCATAAACCTCTGAGAGCCCACAACATAATAAGGAAGGACAAATAATGGAGTTTCAAGGATAAGGGCAAGTGGACTTAATAGTTGCAATTTATATATTTAAGTTGTCAGGTGGATATGTAGGTTTAGGCTGTTCAGTGATATGGTATCTCCTTACAGCAATCATATTTTGGAGCCATATGGATATGAGAAGCTGTGGCAAAATGTTGACTAGGCTTATTTATTTAAATTGAAACAGAACAAAGCATGGATTTAAAATTAAAAAAAAAAATGTTCCAGATGGAATTTTTGTTTTAAAATGATGATACCTAGAAGAGAAAATAGGCAAAGGAAGAATGTTTTTGAAAAAAGAAATGACTAAAGCCTGTAGATATAAAGGATAAAATGCCTTTTCAGAATCTTCAGAGTTTTCTAACAACATAATTCAGAGTCATACCAAGAGTCAGGACTAATTTCTCAAGATATATGAGGGAGCACAGAGCAAAACTCAAATCCTGAATCATGATATAAGTGCCCAACATACATTTTATTTTCTTACCATCTGAGTTTCAAAGCTTCTGCTTCTAAACAGTTTAAAAGACAAACCCAAATCATCAACAAAAATTCTCTATTTGCATAAATAAACACTAAATTAAAATAATAATAATATAACTTTAAAAAAAATACCAGAAATTAGATGACTTTGATTCTGAAAAGCATCAAAGTAATTCCGTAAGTTCTCCAGCAGGGATGAACATTTGAGTCTGAAAGGATATTTTGTAATTTGTTGTTTTACACTCCAGACTTACATTTAACTGCAAGCTTATACAATGTGCACCACAAAATTAACACATTAAAAAAGAACAAGACAAAGACTTGATTTTACCTTCCTTTGTTCAATACTTTTTCCTCAGTATTTTTTCTCTTTGTCACTGAAAATGTTTTGTCCAGTTGAATAAGCCAAACCTTACGAGCTATAATTGAGTCTTATTCTATTTCCTGCTTTTCCTAATTGTATACCTCATCAAACTGTATTTTCTACACAATCAACATGTATGTATGTAGACTACCAAATTCTCTTCTCACCATTAATGCCCTATTCAAAGCCATTAATATATTTCCCTGAAACTATGGAAAAAAAAGAATTATTTGCTTCTCACTCTTGTCTCTTTGTTATTTATCTTCCACAAAGAAGAAAAAAGCAAAAGTGGTTCCTTTCAAAAGCAGAATTCAGATCATGACAATTCCCTGCTGTACAATCTCTGTTTTTTTGTTATATTTAACCTAGGAGTTCCCTGGACACTCTACTATCTTATTTCCTACCCTTTAGTTCCTCACTTACTACCCTTCTGTCACACTGTCCTTCTGGTTCCTGGAATTACAACTTCCCTGAGACTTCACATCAATGGGTTCCTTGTTAAGAGGTCTTCTTTCAGACTGCTGAACCTCTATCTTCTTGTTTTAATGATTTCAATATAATTGTCATACACAGCTAAACAGAAGTTAAAAGTTAAAGAATAACCAAGAAAGACATAACACTATGAAACCATACTAAGTCAAATCTATTCAATAATAGGACAATTTTTTTCTACCAGTTAAATTTTGCTATCATAAACACATGATTTTGGTAATATATCTACTATGCAAAGGTTATGCCAGAGGTAGTTGGTTTCTTGGTATGCAAAAATACAAATATTATATAATGCATGGTTTTCAGAGTAATAGGATATTAGTGAGTCTTATGATTTAACCATGTGATTCAGAATTTTATTTTGTGAGAGTCTTAATCACAATCAACAAATACAGGGAAGAGACTTTATGAATATGTGTGAATACACTGTCCTTATGGTCATTTTTATATTATCATTGTGAAGCTATAACATCTCTGACTTTAAATGAAATAGCTGATAGTCTTTGATTAGCATTATGAAAAATTTTAACACATAATGAAAGCTTAAAAATCTCTATTAATTTTGCCAGCAGGGCTTTATTAATTCTTGGGCAATTAGAAAACTGAAAAAAAAGAGATAACACTCAATTATAGATTGTAAAGGTTTAGCAAGACCACAAAATAATTTTTCAAATACTTTTTACCTACTATGTCTTGAATACTTTCAGCAATAACAGAAACAATTCATTTCAAATATATACTTAATCAACTATCCAAACCACTATCATTGTTTTAGTCAGCTTTTTGTTGCTGTAACAAATAATTTAGAAAAACAACTGATAGGAATAAAAATAATTTTAACCCACAGTTTCATAGATTTCAGTCCATGACCAGCAGGCACCATTGCTGTGGGTTAGGGATGAGACAGAATATCACAGTAGAAGGGCATGGTAGAGGAAAGCTGCCCAGCTCAGCAGCCAGGAAATAGAAAGGGACTAGCAGATAAGTTCCTAAGGGCATGCCCAAGAAAATGCTCCTTGATTAGATTCCACCTCTTACAACTCCCAATCATGCTTTGAAATGATTAATTCACTGAAGATCTCAGAGACCCCATGATTCAATCCCTTCCCCAAAGTCACCTCTCAGAATATGGCTTTTTTGAAGAATGAGTTTTCAGTACATGAGCATCAGTGGACATTCTAGATCTAAACCTTAACAACCATCCACTTTACTTTTAAAACACTGCTTCTGAGCAGAATTATTTGGTCAAATTCTATCAGTTACATAAGTTCAAAAGCAATATAATCTTTCTTTCAGTTCTAATCACATATTCCAATAGAGTTGCTATGTTCACCTTCATGATTTTTTTCAACAGTTTATTCATTTTACAGGTATTTGTCTTCTATTATGCATTTGACATTGGGTTATGAGTTACAAACTTATGATTTAAATGTGAACAAATGACAGGTATTTTGGAGATGACATTTCTTATATGACTTAATTCCAAATTCCTTTATAAACCTGATTTGCAATGTTTTCTTCTGTAGGTACACACATATCCATCACAAAAAATAAATATGATCCAATGAAGGCAGAAGAGATTAATCATATCTCATTTATTCTTCAACTTTGACTCCACTTTGATTTAACTTAATGCTCACGGTTTCTCAAACTATTATGCTACACACTTAAATCACATTTCACTTTTTATACAGCGTAAAGAAAATATATGATTCTATAACTCTTTATATAGATCTATACTGCTTATGATTCAGTAATTTTTTAAATAAATTATACCTTTCTATGGGTCTCATTCTCCCAAACTTAATGATATTTTCATTGTTAAAATACCACATTTGAACTACAAATTACTTTATTACTGTACTTTTGGCATGTAAGATATACATGCCATCTTATATCATTCTTATATATATATATATTTTCTCATAAGTTGATAGGAAAATCCAGCAATATTGTTTCTTCATTTACCCAATTAATACTTGCCATGTATGAGGGAATACAGGACTTTTATGATCAGCAGTGATAAACCAAAGAAACATGATAATCTGCCTTCTTAGAGCTTGCTGTTTAATAATGGATATATATTGTGTAATTATACCTAGCTGTTTAAAAATGCTGCTACATGAAGGCAACTAACAGTGTAGTTATAGAAAATTGGGGTAAAAAAATCAACTTAGAGTTGATGATCACAAAGTTTGCACTTTGTAAGATCCATTGTAGAAATTGTGGAGTTAAAGAAATGATTCAGTGAGAGAAGCTTTGTTGAGTCTGAGACGTATCAGCTTTGTTCCTAGGAGGAACTGAAATGAGGTCTGAGTAAACAGAGGGGTAAAAGATGATGCTGAAGAAACAGGAAAGAATTCTGTATCCCACCTGGCATTCACCACAGTGAAGCCTTCCCAAATGCAGCCAGTTTAGTTCCCCTTCTCCCATCCTCTTTCATGCTACTTTAAAATATTCACAGTTAAATCAGCTGGTAACTACAAAATCTATTTACCTATATGCCTGTCATCCAACCTTCCATCCATCCAACCATCCATTTAATATCAACCCTATGTTGCTTTTTTACTGTTCATGAAGTAATTTTTAAATAATCTACGTAGGCAGAAGTTTTAATTTTCTTATAACTATTTTCCTTTCATCTATAATCAAAAATAATGGAAAAATTATCTTTGTATCACATCATTGATATTTCTGCCCAGGTTTCCTGCTATTTATTTGTGTCTGTCTTCTTTTTCCCTCTCATGATTATTATTGGGGCAGCTGATAAACCTTAATTTTCTCTCAAAATATATCAAGATCATGATTTAGGAAAATGAGCATGCATTACAGCATACAGAATTGGCAAGCTAGTTCTCCAAGCCTGCTTTCAGCCACCTTCATAACCATAACCAGGGGGACATTAGCCACTTAGTTCCCAGAGTCTGCATGCATTTTAAGTTCTTTAATATTTTCTCCCTAGAAATAACATGTCCATAGAATATTGGATATTATCATTAGCTGTTGCACAGCTTCCAATGAAGCAAAATTTCCTCCTTTTTCTCCTATGCTAAATTCTCTTCATTTTTTGAGACTTATTGTGAAGGTATTTCTCAATATTTGTCAATATTGTCTCACGATTCAAAATTTTATACTTCATGACTTTCTTTTGTTAGTATTTTTCTACATGTGTGGATGGACATTTCTCAAGACCTTTTACTTTCTCCTATTTGTCAATTGATGCTCACCACCAAAATATACCTAGGGCTGATGGAAGAGCAAAAGTAATGCCTTACCTATATTATATTAAGATAGCCCCTTAGCTTTAATATTTTAGTCTGGTTTGAGATATCACATAAAACTACAGTTCTATGTGGCTTCCTTTTATAATAATTTCAGCTTACTGCCTTGGCAAATTACCAAACAGATGAACTGCCTATGCACTATTGGGTTCTGATAACATCAAATCTTGAAATTGTTTTTAAGTTAGTCACTTAAAATCATCTCACAACCTCCTATTTTATTATAACTGCTGATTAGGACTATTTCTTTTATCAATTTTCAAACAACAATAATAGGACATTTCGCTTTTCTAACATCCATCACGTGACAATATGTCCCCAAGTAAATAGACCTCTAAACTTTGGCAGTTTTATTTAAAGACATGCAATTAGAACAGAAATTCCAATGAGCCTTGAGTAACACTCATGTCTTTTGATTTGGTATTTGCAACAGAGAATTAAAAATGCTCATCAGATTTGTTTAAATTCACAGATAAAGAAACATAAACAAGGGCTTATCTTAGTTACATGGATTTTTTATTGCCTCTCTGCAGAGTATATGAAAACAGCTGGCATATGTAGATTTTGCTTTTATATACATGGCATAAGTCATGGCATTTATCACAACATCTGTAAATATGTAATATCCTATGATCATGTAAAACTTTTGACAAAAATGTTCATATCACATTCATCTAGGCATCTCATAGGCATATATTCTTCCTGACAACAAAACTTAAATCAGTCCTCAAAACTTGCACCACTAACAGATACATTCAAAGCCTAAACAAGTAACACCAAGTCAGTTTTATGTTATTTATAAATACATATAAAAATATAAACCTTAAAAATTAATGTGAAAAGTTTAAACTTGTGTGTTAATTATCAGAATATTTATGAATTACAGTGGTATTATTTTGTCTAAATAATGAGAAATTATTCTATGTCAAAGGGTTGTGTATTCAATGTTAAATGAAAGTACACTCTGACTTTATATCTTTAGTGACATTTGAAGACCTGTGCCTCATGGTCTGTTTCAAGCCTGAGGCTGAACCAGTTTGTCCTTGAAGAAGGAAGCTTTGAGAGAACTGATAGAGGAGGCTTCTGCTCCCAGTAACTCAAAAGGAAAAATGCTGGCTTGGAGGATAAAAGTTTTTATTCTGCTCACAGTTGCCTTGGACACAAATTTGATTAAGAATAGATTAAAAACTGCTATTTTTTTAAACCTCTATTTGTGTTTTCATGGTTTGTTTCTTAGAAGTTTTAGAACATATACAGCTGAAATCACAGCCTCTTTAGGTGAAAAACTTGGTTAGCCAGGAATTGAAATTAAATTGTCACATCTGATTAATTCTGTAGGATTTTGAATAAGGAGGAACCTGTACTTTTTCAGTGTGTGTCTTTCACAGTAGAACACAGTATTTGCATCTAGGTCTAAGTAAAAGCCAAATAGTAAACACTCTGTCATTGGTAGTATTCAAGCTGAATTAAAATAATAATTTTTGAGGTAATTGAGAAGACTTTATTGCACCAGATGGGAAACCAGACTACATGAAATCACAAGATGACTTAATTTTAAGATGGTTCAAGTAAAACAACAACAGCAAAAAAAACAAAACACTACTTATAAGCAAAGAAAGGCTAAGGTGCATTGCAACAAAAATACCAGTTTATAGATTCTTTAAAACACTAATTTAGAAAATAATCTAAGGGCAGAGATATCTACTAGATAATAGTACCTCAAAGTGACACACAGAAATTTACAACTAATCATTTTTTCTACTCTTTTGGACCCATGAGTATAAAGGCAGCTATTTTCAATGTTTTCCATCATTTCCTATCTGCTTTAATGAAATATTTTTTCCTACTTGTTTACTCTTTAAATTTTGTATGGATTTATTTTTCAGATGCATGTAAAAACACAGAAAACAAAATAGAAATTTCTCTTATTCCAGAAATAGTGAAATTTCTCATGTTGGATTAACTCTCCTCAGAAAAACAATTCAAAATTCTGTGAAAAAATAAAGCAAGCAAACAAACAAAAAATTAATTGAAGAAACTGGAGAATAACCAAAAGGGAAAGAGGTTGAAACTAGAAAGAATTTGAGCCATGTAAAAGGAAATTACTCTGACTGATATTCTGCTCAATGATTTATTTTTTTAAATTATTTTTTCTATGAGGACACCCAACATCTAATGTTGCATTAGGCATATAAAACTCGGATAAAAACCTTCAACCCTACTTCTTTGAGAATTCTAGAATGGGTTTAAAAATTCTCAAGTTGATTGAAAATTTAATAGAAAAATCCTGGAAAAGAATCTGACACTTATTTGGAATTCTAAGATTTACATATGGTATTCACTCAAATCCTTGATTGAAGCTTGGATTGCATGCATGTTTGGAATATGTGGGTGGGTTTACCAGAAAATATCAACTGCAAGATAGAAATTTCTGAATGAAAATTTAAGTTACCATCTATTGCAGGAGAGATTGAAATTTGATTTCAAAATTCACTAAGTTGTAGGCATCTGGAAACAAGACAATCTTTCCACTGAACCTCACTTCTGCAATAAAATATGGTATCCTACACCTTAGGGATTTCCCAAAGGACAGACGACAATATTATTATATATTTTTACTAATGAAGCACATTAAGAGTCTCTAAATTTGAGTAGATTAGCTACATAAAGAGATGGAGTATCACTACACAACTTCTGGGATTCTTCATCATTGCTATGAACAGTGCTGAACTTGAATTCCCCAATGGAGATTGCCAAACTTTACAGTAACAAAAGACACGAGAAACAATAATTATTTTTTTTTTGTAATCTGTGATGAAACAATAGAATAAATGATATAGATTCATGAAAAAAATAATACTTTGCATGCAAGTTGAGGCAAAGAAGAAAATTAAAATAGAGCACAAATTAAAATCTGTTTATAAAATTATATATATTAAATGAGAAGAAAAATATTATGTGAATAGATCCAACAAAATCATGTAACAGAATTATAAATAAGATCCTAGTTTAAAATGTCTTATTAAATTCAACATAAAAGGAAATATTTTAAATTAGCTTGATGAGAAACTGTTCAAATCATATTTTTAAAAGTAAAACATTTAGAGCATTATTATTAAAGACAAGAACAAGGCAAGAGGCAAGTCTGGCTGACACACTATTTGGTACTCAACAGTATTGTAGAGGGAAATTAGCACTTGCTAGGGCTGGAAATGTAGTGGGGGAGTGACTGCAAATGGTTATAAAGAATGTTTTAGTGTGATAGAAATGCTTTAAAATTCAATTATGGTAATTTTTCTAAGTCTACTTTTAAAGCTGTTTTAAAAAACAAAACAAGGACCAAATTTTAAGACAACATACCAAAGTCATAGCCAGTGTTCAAAACAAACATCAAAAAAATTGGAAGTATACAAACATGAAAGGAAAGATAAAACTGTCATTATTTGCAGAAGATATTATCATCTAAATTGGCTCTTCAAGAGAACAATAAGAGAAGTGAGCCAGGTCTTTTACTATAAGACCATCATATAAAGCACATTTTCTTCCCTTATTTACTGTCAGTCGCCAGTAAGAAAAGTAATGGAAAAGTTTTCAGTCACTATGACTCCAAAATAAATGATAAAATCTAAAATGAGATGAGGAAGAGCATAGAAACAAAAAGTATAAAACTTTATAGAACTTTATAAAAGAAGGATGTAGTAAATGGAGAGGCTTATAAACAGTTTAGATAGAAGACTCATCATTTTAAAAATTGTATTTATTCAAAGTAATCTGAATCAAAATTCAAACAAGTTTTTTTAATGAAACCTCATACACCAATTCTGAAAGTTCTACAGAAGAATTTCTCAGGAATTACTAAGATGATAATGAAAAATAAAACTAAGAACTTAAGGTACAGTCAGAGCTAAATAATAATTTGTAGTAATTGAAACAAGCTTCTATAATATTTATTTTTATTAATTATCTAGTTAATTAATTTATGGTGCTATGTATTGAACCTAGGACTTTGTGAATGCTAGGCAAGCACCTCACTATCTTAGTTTTAATTATAGACTTACTATAATTTAAAAAGTCATATCTCATTTGAATTAATAAGTTTCTTTCTGAATTTATTTTTTGCAAAAATATATGCACAATGATGCATATATTAGAATATTCATTGTTTATAGCAGAAAATATTCAAACTTTGAATTAGTAGAGACTGAATGAAATGTGATACAGCAGCTAAAAATACTCCTATTCCAGAGAGGAGGATTGGCACAAGCCTGTAATTCCAGGTACTCAGGAAGCTAAGGCAGAGAAATTGAGAGTTGAGAATAATTTGAGCAACATAGGAAGACCCTGCCAAGAAAAGAAAGATAAAAATAAAAAAATAAATAAAATAAATTATATTCCAGAATTATTCATGTAGAATAATTTTATTTATAACAGACAAAATTATAGAAATATTTCATGTATTTGTGATGCTTCAAAAAATTAATACATACAAAACTCTATAAAGAATAACTGAGACAATGTTTAATGTAAGCTTTCTGCTGCGTCCGGCCTCAGGAACCGAGTCCGGCGAAGGACGTCGAGGTTAAGGAAAAAAAAAAAATCACAGGACACCAAGGTTCTTCATCCAGGAGGAAGGTGTGTGCGCTTTATTATCAAAGTTTGTTCCCTTATATACTTTCTATAACTGCAGTGGAAATTTAGCCAAAACAGGGGAGGAATAACACCTGCTACTCTTGGGTTACCGTGACTGTCCCTTATCAGAAAGCTCCAAGAAGGCAAGATGTTCCCAAAAAGGCACATATGTCTGAGGCAGATAAACATGAAACCGCAAGCCTGCGTCGACCCTGTGAGCTGGCCACTTTGACATGCAGAACAAGGAATTGGGGGCTGGGCCCCGGGGGCCAGGGAAGGCCTGCTACCAGCACTTTCTAATATAACCATATTATTTATTACATGAAGAAAACAAAGAACAGTTGAGCATAGTATGCTGTCAATTCGTTTAAAATGTTTATGTATCTATATGCACATAAATACACATATAATTATTATATTTATATTTGTATACTACCTCTAGAGAATATACATTAAGTTGGTAAATAAGATTGACACTGTAAAAGAAAATTATAAGTGAAAAATAAGTAGCAAAATTTACATTTCATTATATGTGGTTTGAAGAAATATGACACTTTTGTATTAATACACTAATTGTATTACTTTTAAAATTAATAAAAAATTAAAAAGATTCCTTTAAAGTACCATGGTATTTGGGTTGAAATATATAAGATAAATCATTGTACAATCAAAGGAGAGATATAATAAAAATTCCATGTATTTATGGAAATTTACCATATGATATAAGCATTATTCAGATTAGTGACCATATTTTTTGTTATAAGCTGTCAATCTTATGATAACTGGGGGAAAATTTATTGTATCATCAGACCCAATGCAAAAAAAGTAAGAGAACTTATTCAAAATGACTTTCTTCCCATTTACTACAAAAAAAGAGGCACCTCTGTGATCCAATGGAAATAGTCTAGTTCCTGATGTAAGTGCACTCATTTGTTTAATCATGGGCTATTTGCAGTATTTCTTTTAAAAGCTTTCTAAGTGTAAAAAAACTATAGTCTTTATTTAGATATTTATTTCCTCAATATGACTTCTTCCAGATATGAAAAAGCAAACTTATATCAGAGAGAACCTCTTAAAGGAAAACAAAAGTATGTATAAAAACATAAAACATAAAAGAGTATCTTTTTCCTCTGAGCAATCAAGGTAGCCAGAACATGAGGGACCAAGACATCATACAAAAGGGAACTCTCAAGAAGTATACCTTAAAACCTACCTGTACAAGAGAAGAGGTTGCAAGTACCCATGAAAAACATGACAGCTGAGGAACTCCAATAAAACTAACAAGAGCTTTTGGCAGTCTTATGGAGCCAAGGAGATAAAAATTGGAATTCAAGTAATGTATAAGATGTATAAATCAGAGTCCAGGTTTCAATTAAGAGCCTTGAAGTATAACCACCCAAAGAATCAATGCAAATCATAAATGGGTCAACTTCATCCACAGTAAAATTACTTTAATTCCTTAGTTAAATTAGGGAGATCTACCATAATACTAGCTACCTAGCAAAATAAAGATAAATCATTTACGATAAAATAGTTTTTACAGCCTCCAAATAATTTGTACACACAAATATATACAGCAAATGAAAAACTAATGTGTCTAGCAAGAGACAGATCAATATGTTTAAAATGAAGGTATTTAAAAAACAATATAATTAGAGCCAGGTGTGGTGGTGCATGCCTGCAATCACAGCAACTAGGAAAGTTGAGGGAGGTGGATCAAAAGTTCAAAGCCAGACTCAGCAATTTAGTGAGCCTGTAAGCAACTTAGTGAGAACCTGTTTTAAAATAAAAAAATAAAAAACAAAGAATTTGGGATGAGGCCAATAATTAAGTGACCCTTAGTTTAATTCCTATTACCAAAATAAATAAACAAGAAAACAAGCAAGCAAACAAACAAATAAATAAATAGAAAATAAATAGAACAGAGCCACAGGTAATCAAGAAAGTGTATTTTTCTCTTTCTTTGTCATGGTCTTAAAATAACTAAAATTAATTCTAAAGAAAACATGATAACATGAAGAATTCCATTAGAAAAGTCTCAATTTAAAAAGTCTATCACTAAGCCAAGTGCAGTGGCAACTCTTTTAATCCCAGACATGTGGAAGCCTGAAGCAGGGGGGTTGGAAGTTCAAGTCCAATTTAGCCACTTAGCAAGAACCTCAGCAACTAAGTTAAAACCTGTCTTAAGATGAAAAACAAAAAGATTGGGATATAGCTGAGTAGTAAAAGCATCTCCTGGTTCAATTCCTAATACAAAAATTTTAAAAAAAGGAAAGCAAAGCAAAGAAATTACTAATGAATTAGCAACAACATTGGAAAGGATTAGCAACCTAGAAAACAGGTTAGTAGATAATATCTGGAACAAAGCATGAAGAGAGGAAAAGTAGAAAGATGAATAAAGTAGAATAACATGTGGGAAAAATACACAGGACATAAAAATGTATGATTTTTAGTTAATTAAAACCTTAAAAGTGAGATGGGGAAGAATAAATGTTATGGCTTGGATGTGAGGTGTCCCCCAAAGTCTCATGTGTGAGACAATGCAAGAAGGTTCAGAGAAGAAATGATAGGGTTATGCAAGCCTTAACCCAATCAGTGCATTTATCACCTGATGAGATTAATTGAGGGGTAACTAAAGGAAGGTGGCATGTGACTGGAGGAGGTAGGACACTGGAAGCATGGCTTCAGGGTATATAGTTTATATCTGGCCAGAGAAGTGTCCCTCCCCTCCACCCTCACCCCCACTCCCACTCTCCTTCTTGCCCTTCTGATCATTATGTGAGCCTCTTTACTCTGCCACACTCTTCTGCCTTGATGTTCAGCCTCACCATGAGCCCTGAGGAATGGAGCTTCTGTCTATGGATAGAGACTTCAGAAACTGTGAGAGCTCATGAATAAACTTTTTCTTTTCTGCAGTTGTTCTGGTTGGGTCTTTAAGTCACAGCAGTGAAAAAGCTGACTAAATTAATAGAGAAGCAATCTTTGAAGAGGTACTGGTCAAGAATTTCGAACAGTATTAAATGACATCAAAATACAGGATCAAGTATTTCTAGGATACTAAGGCAAATAAAAAAAATTACACCTTGGACCATCATAATAAAACTGCCAAGCAAGTCAGCTACTCTGAAGGCTGAAGAGCGATGATCAGGAGGTTGAGGACTGTGAGACCAGTCAGGACAAGACAGAAACAGCCTGTTTCAAAACAAATAAACAACAACAACAAAAATGTGAAAAATAGTAATGGTAATAAATCTTAAAATCATTCAGAAAATAGTGTTTTATGAATGTATTTATAGATACAAAAGAGAATTATAGATATAAAATGGAATGGTCTATTTAACTACATATTTTATTTGAGTTTAGAAAAGTTACATTAGGAAATATTAAGTTGTATTTTTTCTAAATCAACTCATAATGATTACAATTGATGCTATATACCTGTAATTTTTCTAAGTATTATCCTTATATAAATTGTCACAACTTTATAGATCAATATGAATTTACTTCCCAAATATATTATACAGATTACTAATAAAAGAATTATATGCATTTTTCTGTTTTTGGTTTTTCACCAACTGGACCTTTGTGCTTGACCTTTTGAATGTTTATTAGATTCTCAAGGCTGTTTGTAGCAAATTACTACATATTGGGTTACTTCAAACCATTAAAACATATTCTCTCAAAACTGTAGAGTCTAGAAGTCCAAAATAAAGGTTTGAAAGGGGCAATATTCCATCTGAACAGTTTATGAAAGAATACCTTTATTGTCTTTTCTAGGTTTGGGTGTGCTAGTTGTTCTTTGATTTGTGGTATCATTAATCCTTGCCTTTGTCTTCACATGAGCTGAGCAACTTTCCTTTCCATGCCCTTCCTCCATGATGTTCCCCTGATCTTGGTCCTAGAGAATTAAAGCCATTTGGTCATGAACTGAGACATTTCAAACTATGAGCTTAAAATAAAGTTTTCTTCCACTAAACTGTTATTGTATGGTATTTTGTTCACAGGGGAGAAAAGTTGACTAACACAGACATTGATAATAAGAAGTCAGGTCCTTGCTATGATAATAGCTTCCTATGACATTATCTGGCCAGCCTTTGGGACTGGATTGTGGGAGGAGTATGGAAAAGTTTGGAGATGCATTCTAAAGAAACCTTAGTAAGCAGAAAACTCAGAACACCAGAATACCAACAAGGATGTGAAGAATAAATACTGGGCTTATAAGGTTTCAAATGAAAATGAGGACTGAGTTGGGACTTGGTCTAGAGACCATTTATGTTACATTACAGCAAAGAATTTGTCTGTGATTCCCAATCTTCCCTCACCTCCACCCGCCATTTTCTCAGAATTTCTGAGAAGTCAAAGTTAAAAGTGATGATGGATTAATTAAGCTGGTGGAGAAAGTTTAAAAGCAGCACAGTATCAGGCAGTGGCATAATACCTATTGGCAGCTTTGGGCCAGGTTTACTGTGATGATTGGAAAGATTTTAATAACTTAACAGTTTGTCCAAAAAAAGCATGTTTAAGACTGGGACCAAGGAAGGTGTCATTGTGAAGTGATTACTTCCATTAAAGGGAAACTAAATACTTTTTACAGAGATAATAGAAAAGATGCTTTGAGGTTGTCTCAAAAAATCAGAAAAACCACATCTACTGTAGAATTAAGGGTTTAAAAGTGAAAATTTATTTGAGAAGAAACCTTCATGGCACCCTGCTCTCACAGGGGTGCCTCATAAGTTGTTTTCCCAGAAGTCTTTTCTCCTTGCTCAATACTCAAATATCTGTACAGCTGTGGTTCATGGAAGCTCAGCTACTGCTTCAGTTACTGCTAAAGCTGGTAGCTGACCTTGTAATCATCTGGGGGATGGTTCTGAGAGTTACAGAGTCATGAAGACTTCCACCAAGCCTAGAACGCTTAGGAGGCAAAGTATGGCAGTTTGAAATTACTGCAGGCAGCCCAAGAGAGAGCTATGCATGAAGCTACAAGAATGAAATTGAAGCTGCAAAGAAGACCACAGGTCCTAAAAGATACTAGAAACAGGAACCATCTGTCAAGAGAAGTTATAAGCAGGGAGCAGAGCTGGGCCAACTGAAAGAATATTTTGGCTGTTTTCAGTGAGAACAAAGAGACAGGTCTGTCCCTTCAGGGCCCATGTTTCACCACTATGTGGCCTCTATGTTGGAAGTAGACCTACAGGACCTAATATCTGCCTGGATGGGTTTTGGGTTTTCTTTCATCATATTTCTTCTTTCTACTCCCTAATTTCTATTTTAAAATCTAAATATTTACTCTGTGCAATTGCATAATGGTTGTGTGTAACTTTCTTTGCTTCTTATAGGCACTCATATGTAGAGTGCCTATAAGAGTTTGCCTTATGTCCCATAAAAAAGAGAGAGAGAGAGAGAGAGAGAGAGAGAGAGAGAGAGAGAGAGAGAGAGAGAGAGAGAGAAGTATTAATACCATACACATTCACACTGAGGATTGAACATAGGGGTGCTTTATCCCTGAACTGTAAGGTCTTGCTTAGTTACTAAGGGTTTTGCTAAGTTACAGAGGTTGACCTTGAACGTACAATCCTCTTGCCTCAGCCTCCTGTGTCACTGGAATTAGAGGCATGTGCCATGATATTCTGCTAATAGATTAAAAATGTGAATGAATTACCATATAATAATTTTAGGTAGGTGAGTATGATTGGAAGGTAGGTCACTAAGATAATACCCTGGAACAATAAAGCTTGTCCTCTTCATCACATGCTGTTTCTTTCTGCTTCCTGGCTTCCATGAGCTAGGAAGATTTCCTCTGCCAAGTCCTCTGCCATATCATGGACCCAGAGCAATGGAGTTAATAAACCATGAACTGAAACCTCTGAAACCATGAGACCAAAATAAACTTTTCCTCTAATAAGTTGTTTTTGTCAGGTATTTTGGTCAAAGAAAAAAAATACTGATAAAAAGAAAAGTTCCAGATGTTGGACTTATCCAGATGTTGGAACCTATCAAATTTAAATAATGATTAATTTGAATTGTCAACTTGATTGGATTAAGAGATGCCAAAGTGTGTCAATGAGAGTGTGTCTATAAATGATAGGCACGTGGAATAGTCAACTGAAATGGAGACCTTTCCTAAGAATGGGTAGCACTAACCAATAGGATAATGGCTTGGATGGCATAAAAGTTGGAAGAACAAGGAAGCAGCAGCAGATATGCAAGCTCGATTCTTGAAAGAGTTCTTGATTGCTGCTGTGACCATCTGAGGATATCAGATTCTCACTTCTTAAGTCTTCCAAAGCAGATTCTCTGGAAGCCTTTGGTCTAAGACTAGGATAGCACCATTTATCCCTCTTGTTGTGAGGCTTTAGCCCCTTGGACTGTGCAGCTACTGGTTTTTCCAGCTCTCTAGCCTATAGATGGCCATTGTGGACTATCCAGCTTCTGGTTGTGTAAGTCCACCTAATAAATCCTCCTTTTATAATTATACTTCCTGTTGATTGTGTTGCATTAGACAACTCTGAATGATGCTAGTGTTATCAGCTAATCAAGTCAGGGGATGCCTATTGGCATCAGCTCTGAGGGTAGCAGTTGGCAAAACCTGATTCTTCTCCACTACCATTGAGTAGTGTCATCTTGCATCTTTTTTTGTTTGTTTTTTATTTGTTTTAATTAGTTACACATGACAGTAAAATGACCTTGACATATACTTTTGAATCAGATGGGATATAATTTCTCATTTTTCTGAGTTTACAGGTTGCAGAATCACAATAGTCATTCAGTCACATATATACACACAGTAATAATAATGTCTGTTTCATTCTACTGTCCTTCCTTTCCCCCCTTCCCCTCCCCTCCCCTCCCATCACTTCTTTCTACCCAATCTAAGGTGACACAATACTATTTTTTTTCTCTCTCACATCTTTATGCATGTATTTTGTATAACGATGAGGGTCTCCTTCCATCTTCCATGCAATTCCCTTTCTCCCTTCCTTTCCCTCCTACCTCTCTTCCCTATCTAGTGGTAATCTTCTCATGCTCTTTCTCCCTACCCCACTTATATCAGAGAAGACATTCGGCATTTGTTTTTTGGGGGGTTAGCTAACTTCACTTAGCATAATCTGCTCTAATGCCATCCATTTAATTCACAATAGCTAGACTGTAGAGCCAGCCTAGATGCCCTTCAATGGATGAATGGATAAAAAAAATGTGGCATTTATACACAATGGAATATTACTCAGCAATAAAAATAACAAGATCATCTTGCATCTCTTAATGGCAGACTCTATTAGTCAGGATTCTCTAGAGGAGAGAAATAGAGTAGGTTCCCTGGGTTCCCTATCCTATTGATTCTATCCCTATAATTACTAAAAAGGGATTTATTAGACTAGCTTACACAACCAGATGCTGAGTAGTCCCACAGTGGCCATCTTTAGGCTGCAAGGATAGAAGAACCAGTAGCTTATCACCCAAAGAACCTGGAGCTACAGAACAAGAGGAATCAATGATGCCTCCCCAGTCTGAGAACAAAGGCCTAGAAACTTCCTGGAGAGTCACTGGTCAAAGTCCTCTTTGAAAGAATGAAGGAGCAGAATTCTGATGTCACCAGACAATCACAGCAGCAGGAAACAAGAGGAACAGAGTAGGGAAGAAGAGCATGAGAAGAAGACTAACATTAAACAGGGATGAGAGATGGGAGGGAAAGGGAGAGAGAAGGGAAATTGCATGGAAATGGAAGGAGACCCTCAGGGTTATACAAAATTACATACAAGAGGAAGTGAGGGGAAAGGGAAAAATAATACAAGGGGGAGAAATTAATTACAGTAGAGGGGGTAGAGAGAGAAGAGGGGAGGGGAGGGGAGGGGAGGGGGGATAGTAGAGAATAGGAAAGGCAGCAGAATACAACAGACAGTAGTATGGCAATATGTAAATCAATGGAAGTGTAACTGATGTGATTCTGTAATCTGTATACGGGGTAAAAATGGGAGTTCATAACCCACTTGAATCAAAGTGTGAAATATGATATATCAAGAACTATGTAATGTTTTGAACAACCAACAATTAAAAAAAAAGAAAAAAATGAAGCTTGAGAACTTGTCTGCTACTACTTCCTTGTTCTTTATCTTCCATTCAAGCCTCCAAGCTATTGGATTATGCTGCCCATACTTAGGGCAGTTCTCCACTTAAATGCACTGTCATAAATGCCTATCATTTCTAGAAAGGACTTCACTGACACATCCAGAAGCCTCTTAAACTCATCAAGTTTACAATTCAGATTAACCATACACAGACTGTGTCATTCAGTGTTGTAGCAGACCCCAGAAGTTCACCACCAACTTCTTTCCAGGTTCTTGTCTAGTGAATACAAAGAACAAAATCTACAGCAATAATGAAAGGCAAAAATGAAAAAAAGTAGGATTTATTGAAGTGAAAAGCAAAGAGGCAGAACTCTTGCAAGGCAAGAGGGCTGATAGAAGGTAGCAGCCTGAGTGTGATAGTCTAAGGGTTTATATAACCCTTGGGTTAATACTTTTGATCCAAATTTATACTAATCAGACTTTGGAAATATACCAATGTTATTGGTTCAAATTTATGCTAACCAGGGTTGGAAAACAGTAATTCTATTGGTTAGAGCTGCAATCTCCACTTGAATTTGCCCCAATTTGTTCAACCACTTCTCTTTGGGAAGTGGAGATTGAGGTTAGTAGATTGTGGATTCTCAGGGGTTCTGGCTGAGGCTGCCTGAGTGGGAAAGGTTGGCAGTCCATGCCTGCTGTACTTCAGGTCCATACCAGGGCATGTCAGATCCCTGCCCATGCTCCAGCCTGCTCAGGAAATTGCTCTACAACTCCAGGGCAAGACCTTGTCTTCAATATTACTTCCTCTTAACTAATTATATGCATTAGAAGATACTACATTCAAACAATTCCACATTCTGAAGTTCTGTGTACACATGAGTTTTGGTATAATGCCTTTCAACTCACTCTGGGATATAGCTAAACAATTTTGTGTGAGTATGATCTGTTTTAACTCATAACTATAAAGACTGAAAATGAATGGCTCATGTTTGATAGATGCCTTATACTAAATCAATGAGATTATATAATATAACTTGACACATATCTTATAAATTAATCTCATTTTTAGCTCATTTGTAGTGATGATATATTACAAATCTTTGAAAACCAGAATTTTTACTTGTCAGTAACAGCTGGTTCATATAAACTGGTAGATTTCAGAACCGTGGAGACAGTTTTCACAGTACCATACTACATTATCTAATATTTTTGTTTTTCTCACCATTTGTAAGTAGAATAAAATCCTGTAGGAAATGAAGACTACTCATAAGACTGAAGTGTAATGAGAATAAAATATTAATACAAGTCACAAAATTATAGGTTCCCTTAGAAGGTTGTTGGAATGCATTCATCATGGTAGCAAATAGGTTCTAAACATACAAAGCTTAAATGTGATCGCCAATACCTTAAAAACTAAATTTCCCTAAACTCTTTAGAATAACTGTGCATCAAAGAATGTCTATTAGCCTTTATATTCAGAATAAGGCCTTAGATTGAATTCCTGAACATTCCTTCTTTTCCTACTCATGAAAATTCCTTCTATTCCTGCAGGTTCACATAAAGAAGTCAGTAAATTACAAATGGTGATATGCTTATGTCTGTCAAAAACATGTTTCTCACACTTTATACATTTTATAAATTCTGTTAATTTCAAGAGCAATGTAAGGTAGCACTGAAGCACTTCTTCAGAGATCTGTACATATTATAGCAGAAAATCAGTAAGTATTCAAAGTAATTTGTGTTTAATTTTCTTAAAATATTTCTGTGTTCCATTTATAACTAATTGGTATCATAGCAAGTCAATGTAAGAAGATGAAGGCTGCCTTAGGGGATTATGTTAATAATTGTATTAGGTTGCTTACATATGATAATTTGAATAATAAATGTCCTCATACTTATTCTGAAAGTCATGGTTTACTATTAATAACATTGTATTTTAGAATATGTAGCAATCAACAAAACAAGAAAAAAATTGACACATTAATTTGCATATTTATTTACTGCAGCTCATCAGGAGCAAAAAAGTAAATGAGACTCCAAGGAAAATGATGTTGACAGGTATCTATCCTACTTTCCCCTTTTCATTGACAGGGTGGAAATATATATAATATGTATTATATAATATTGTTCACCAAAACAAGGCCTTCTTGATTTACCTTTTAAAGCCTGGCTATCACAAACAGCTAATATTATTTATGTAAATATTTTGTGGTGAAAGTAATCTCTGACCAAAATAGACTAATGGAATATTGCTAAGATTACACTTGAGGCCAAATATGTTTTAAGGACATTTCTAAGAATTAAATTGGTAAAGGCATTTAAGAGCTTTTTCAGGAATTTTAATATTGCAACAAATTATTTTGGGTATAAGATTCAATATCTTGGAGCTGGGATTGTAGCTTCAGTGGCAGAGTGTTTACCTAGCATTATGAGGCACTGGATTAGATCCTCAGCACTACATAAATAAATAAAATAAAGGTATTTGCATGCATCCATATACAATTAAAAAATAAATAAATAAAATTAAAATTCAATATCTGAATTTGCTTTTATTTAAATTCATATGGTGAAATGTTTGTAGTAGAACCAAGAGAATTACAAAAAAAATGCATAGGGAAAATAGTTGATCTTTTACTAACTTCCCAGTAATAGAAACTTTATCATAATGCACATAGATTCTTAAAATTGTGGGGTTATAACATTCAGTTAAACTGTTAACCCCAAATAACCCCAAATGCTAAACTGTGACTACTATTAATCAATAATAATTGTTAATCACTTTAAAATTGCAACAATTAAACTTTGGCCCAAATTCATGCAATCTAATCATTAATAAGTGGCATTTGTCCACAAAAAAGACCAATCTTGGTGATAATGGTAAAATTTGCCTTTGTCTGTGTTAAACAAATGTATTCAAGACCAAATAAACTAAAAAGTGGTTCCCAATAAAATATAGATAAATCAATCTTCTTAGTGCATGAATATACTTTTTTATAACTATGTGGTCTTTGACAAAATTTCCCAATGATCAAGATTTAGTATATGACTTTAAATTTATGAACTGTAAACAGATGTGTTTTCAAAAAAAATGAGAACAGAAGAAAGAACTTTATAAAAAAATGTTGATGAGAATAACATCTTGCACATTTCATGTGCTTGATGAGAAACATCAAAATAGCTTAAAATTTGATTTACAGCACAATCTTCTATTCTCAGATTAAGTGAAAGTCCAAATTGTCTTCCAAAATATTTATCTTTTGGTCTCTTCATATTTTTTAATTCTTAGATTCTACTGAAGATGGTTTATTGCTTATGTATGCAAAGGTTCACTATTGAACTTGATCATGAGTACAAGAAAAAATAAGAACAACCATTATTAAGAAGTGAATCTACCTGGGCTCAGTGGTGCATGCCTTTAATCACAATGACTTGGGAGGCTGAGGCTGTAGGATCCCAAGTTCAAAGCCAGCTTTAGCTGGCTGGTATTGGGTAAGTCCCCAGTAACAAACAAACAACAACAACAACAACACAAACCTGAATCTGTAACTAAATAAATAGGAAGGCATGTCCTCAATTTATATTGTTATTTATCTATTTTATAAAACTAAATTATACTTGAATTGTTTTAAATATGTATTCAGAGAGCTGGTACTAAGTTCATGGTACTAAATTAACAATAAATTCCTCTTGCTATTTTTCTCTGTTGCCCTGTAAAAACTGAGTTCTGTAGAGTTGTTTGTTGGTTTTATTACCAAACATACAAGAAACCTTCCTAGGAGTTCACTTCAGTCTCTCTCCCTCACTGTAGCTCCCCACTGCGTTCTTGTGCCTATTATCATGGCCTGCCCTGAATAAACCTGCCTTATCATGTTTTATAAAAAATAAAATTTACAGCAACTTTGTTTTTTTTATAAAGAATTCATTATAACAGAATTCTAGTTTATTGAAAAAAAGAGAAATAGCATTTTTAAAAGATGTGTAGATGATAGAATCATTCTTTTTTGTTTGTTTTTTATTAGCTACACATGACAGTACAATAATCTTGACAATTCATACATTTGAATTAAATGGGGTATAATTTCTCATTTTTCTGATTGTATGGGTTGCAGAATCACATTGGTCATACAGTCACCTTTATGCATACAGCAATAATAATATCTAATTTATTCTGCTGCCCTTCCTATCCCCCCTTCCCCTCCCCTCCCCTCCCATCACTTCTCTCTACCCATTCTAATGTGACACACTTTTTTTTTCTCCTCACAACATCATACATGTATTCTGTATAACGATGAGGGTCTCCTTCCCTCTTCTGAGCAATTCCCCTTCTCCCTCCTTTTCCCTCCCACCTCTCTTCCCTATTTAGTGGTAATCTTCTTCTCATGCTCTTCCTATCTATCCCATTTGAGTCACCCCCTTATATCAGAGAAGACATTCGGCATTTGTTTTTAAGGGATTGGCTAACTTCACTTAGCATAATCTGTTCTAATGCCATCCATTTCCCTGCAAATGCCATGATCTTGTAATTTTTTAGTGCTGAGTAATATTCCATTGTGTATAAATGCCACATTTTTTTTAATCCATTCATCTATTGAAGGGCATCTAGGTTGGTTCCACAGTCTAGCTATTGTGAATTGTGCTGCTATAATGTGGCTGTGTCCCTGTAGTATGCTCTTTTTTGGTCTTTTGGGTACAGTCGGAGAAGGGGAATAGCTGGGTCAAATGGTGGTTCCATTCCCAGCTTAGAATCATTCTTTTTAGAAAATTTAACATATTAAATAAACAAATAAATAATATTTAACATATTATTAAATTATTTGAAGTAATAAAATATTCTGTATACTTGCTGTTTAAATTGTCATGTCAGAAATGTTGTTTCAACTAAAATTAATTGCAGTGCAGTGAATGAATTGAACTTGATATGTACAATATGAAAATATGATCAAATATTTTTTAATCCATGAATGATAGCTGCCACTACTGTTGCACCAGAGCACAAGAGGGCACATGGTTAAAATTTCTGATTAAACACACACACACACACACACACACACACACACACACACTTAAAACCTCTCTCAACTAGCTTTTAATTAAATGTTATTCCATGCCCACAAGTAGAAAGTGGGTATTTAAACAAAATCCTAAGTAAATATATGATTTGTTTATCTGGAAATGCCTTCAGAACTCAATTTTTTTCTCAGGTCCAACACTCTGTGCTCAATTACTTTAAAAACATGTTAGTAACTTTTGGCTCCAAAAGTTTAGATTAAAAGATATATCAAGGATCCCTGCCGGGTACGGCTGCAGCAGAATAGCGGGGGTGGGGGGGGGACGAATAACTTGTGTACGTTGATACAGCAGGAGTAGGAGCCATTTATTGTAGGGCAACAGAGCTATTTATACATTTTGCACAGCTTATCTTAATTAGCATAAACTAGATACATCAGTCAACCAATAAGGAATTTTCACACTTAATGGCTCGATTTTGTTACTTCTCAAACCACTCCCTCTGGCATTTTGCCAGGCACCATCCAGACTTGTTTATGAACCCTAACATTCCCCTGGCAAAATACCAGGTGTTATTTTGACTTGTTTACAGACCTTAACAGATCCCAGTGTCTGCAATGGGCAAAATATTTTTAAACCCATACCTTTAATTTTATTCTATACATTCTTTAATACAACTGCATAATGAAACATAGGAAATGATTAATATACAAAGAAATATTATCATTATTTATGGCTTGAGTTCATTTTTATCTGTATCTTTAAGAAAAATAAATCTAAAATTTGACATGTAAACTCAAATTTAAGTTCTTTCTAATGTTTCAAGAATAAGTCCACATATTTGAACAGTGAAATGGTAACATATTTGGAAGATTGACTTTACACACAAGTAAAAACATATTAGCATCAGATAGAAATGTTATCATTAAACATGTGGATTCATGAGCAGTTCACAATATTAATGAAATCAGGGTTTCATGTTCCTTTAATTTGTAGGGACTTTTTAAAGTGTTGGCTTATTAACACCAAATAATTTTTTTTTAGATTTGATGAGTACATATTTCTTTCTATAATTTATGTATTTAAATACGATAAAGGTAGACTGCTCTACATTGCTATGATTCTTAAAAATGATACTTTTCTTAAAATACATAAAACATAGGATCCTATTTTACACCAAACATTTTATAAGTAAATAGAACAATCCCTAAAATAACAACAAAAGAAATAGTAGAGTAGATACATAAACTAGAGGCATAATTTATTAATATCAAGTATCATATACTATACATAATTGTTTTATATAATTGACATGCAATTGGCTTATTTACACCAGCATCATCACAATAATTTGAGTAATAAATTGTGCTAAAGTCTTGTGACATCTATGAGCTTACAATGGCTATCTCTCAGTGATGGAAATATTTTAGCTTTTATAATCTCATAAGACCACTGTTGTATATGGAGTCCATCATTGAAAAAAGGTGGTGATGCAGAGCATTACTGTATATGAAAACAGCACAAAAATGATGATCACATCCTACATACAAAATTTTCCATTTCCCCACTGAAAAATTTCTTCCATATACTTTTTGCATATCCTACCACTTATTTTGTCTACCACCTCCTCAAGTCACCACTCATTTCTGTTTCTACAGATTTGTTTGCATGTTCCAGTATTAAATCTAAATGCACTTATACATTATGTATTAGTTTTGTTTATGACTTTTTTTACATAGCACTATTTTGAGATTTAAAATAATAATTTTGCATGTCTGACTTTTTTATTGCTATACAGTATTTCATTTTATTTCTATGTGACAATTTGTATGCTATCTTCTCTTCATGACCACTTGTATCCTTTTCATTCTTTAGCTATTCTAAATGCATCACTATGCATTTGCCTTCTAGTAAAAACTAGAGGTGAAAAACCTGGATCATAACAAATGTGGAAGTTTAACTTTTTAAGAGGGAAAAGTTATCATAGAATTCACACTATCACGGGTCATGTGTGAGAGCTCCAATTCCTTTATTTCCTTTCCAGCACTTGCTAGGATCAGTCCTTTTTATTTTATCCATCCTAACAGATGTGTAGTGTTTTTTAAATGTGTTATTGAATGATTTTTAAAATATTCTTCTCCATTAACCTTTATTTTAATTCGTGTATGTACATGTTTTTTCCCTCAAAATTTTGTTTTAATTGAGATAAAATTTACATACCATAGATGTCTTTCATTTAAAGTATAAGCTGATGTACTTGTCAGTATATTTACAGAATTATTTACCATCACCACCATTTAATTCCAAATGTTTTCATTACCACAGAAAGATACCCTGTACCCATTAAGAGCGACCTTATGATCTTACTTTCACTCCAGCAACCACTTACCTGGTTTTCATCCATATGGATGCCCATTTCAGATATTTCATATAAATATATCCTTTTAGGGTCTGTAACCAAGTCAAGATGGCACCTGGCATTTTGCCAGAGGGAGTGGTTTGTGAAGTAGTGCCAGCAAGCCATTAAGTGTGGAGATTCCTTATTGGTTGACTGCTGTATCTAGTTTATGTTAATTAAGATAAGCTGTGTGTAATGTATATATACCCCTCCTGCCCTACAATAAACGGCTCCCACTCCTGCTGTCTCAATGTAAACAAGTTGCTCGTCACCCCCCCCCCCCCGTTATTTCGCTGCAGCTGGACTGCGGCAATATCCTATAATATGCTTTATTTTGTGTAGGGTTCTTTCACTTCCCACAAAATTTTGTAGGTTCATTCATATTCTATTATTTTATTACTAAACAATTTATTTATTTAATAGAAAAATATTCCATTGTATGGTTATGTCACAGTTTCCTTTACTCCTCAGTTGATAGATAATGGATTATTTTCCTTTGGGTGAATTGTAAATAATAGTGCTATGATCATTTGTGTACATGTTTTGTGTGAGGATGACATTTCCAATTTTTTAAAAAAAAATTTAATTTGTTATATATGACAACAGAATACATTACAATTCATACTAAATTTCACATCCTTGGGTCATATGGAAACACTATGTTTTACTATTTGGGGAATTGCCTAAAAGTGTTTCAAAGTAACTGTGTCATTTGATGATCTCCCTATCAGTATTTAAAAGTTCTATTATCTCTACATACTTACCAAAATTTATTGTCTATTTATTTTTATAGCCTTTCTAGTAGTTTTGAAATGGCATCTTGTGTTTTTTACTCATATTCCTTAAATTAATAATGAAGTTACATATAATTTCATGTAATTTAATCATTTGTATCTCTTCTTTGGAAAATACCTTTTGAATTTGTTGGTCAGATTTTAAATTTGTTTGTCTTTTTTTTTAATATTTATTTTTTAGTTGTACACAATACCTTTATTTTGTTTATTTATTTTTATGTTGTGCTGAGGATCAAACCTAGGGCCTTGCACGTGCTATGAGAGCACTCTACTACTGAGCCACAACCCCAGCCCATGGTTTGTCTTTTTTGCTAATGAGTTTTAAAGGTTCTTTATATATTCTGCATAGATGACTATTATTTATATGATTTGCAAATATCATTCATTTTGTATATAAAGATTTCATTTTCATAATAGTTTTTAAAATAATAGAGTTTTACATTTTGGTCAAGTCCAGTTTAACTACTTATCTTTGATTTCTTTATATGTTTGGTGTCATAGCTAATAACCATTAATTTTTCTGTGGTCATAAGATTTATACTCCTGTTTTTTTAATAGTTATATAATTTTAATCCTCACATTTATGTCTTTAATTACTTTTTTTATCAAGGATTGAACTTAACCACAGAGTCACATTTCCATTTGTATTAATTAATTAATTAATTAATTAATTTTATTTTGAAACTAGGTCTTGCTAAGTTGATTAGGGCCTCACTAAGCTGCTGAGGCTGGTTTTGAACTTGCGATCATTCCTGAGCCTCCAAAGTCCTTGAGATTACAGGCATATGCCACAATTCCCAGCTCTTTGATTAATGTTGATTTATTTTTTTTTTTGTCGAAGCTATGAAGCAGAGAGTCCAATATCATTCTTTTACATGTGAATGTCTAGTTGCCTTTGCACTATTTGTTCAAATAGCTATTATCATACCTTTAATTATTATCTCACTACTGTTACAAGCCCAATAAATATGGATTAGAACTGACATTGGAAATTGGGGAATATTAAATCCTCCAATTTTATTATCTTTTCAAGATTGATTTAGTTGATCTGAAAAGACTAAATTTTCAAATACATACCAGGATAAGTTTGTCAATATCTACAAAAATGGCAACTTGATTTTGATAGAAATTGAATTGAGCCTATAGAACATTTTGAATAGTAGTACCATTCTAATAATTTAATTCTTTCCATCTAAGAAATTCAAATTTCTGTTTAATTCATCTTCTTTAATGTCCTATGATAAAGTTTTACTTACTTTCTTTTAGTTTAAATACATTAATTTATTCATTTAAAAAGTTAATACTACCTGATTTTTCTGAAATTCCTATATCTACAATTTGGTGTTTGTTTTCACTTTTGGAAAGTTTTCAGCTATTATTATGTCAAGTATTTCTTCTATATCCTTCTTTTTCTCTTTCTGGTTTTCCAATTAATAATATATTATACTACTTGCCATTTTCCATAGTTCTGTGTTACACACTCTTTTTGTTTTCTTTTTAATATTTGCTTTTCTCCTTGCATTTCAGTTTGGATAGTTACCACTGACCTACCTTCAAGATCCCTGATTCTCTTTCCAGCTATATCAGTTCTACTGGGACTAATTTAAAGTAGTCTTCATTAATTTTAAACTTTTTTTAATCTTTAATATTGCCTTTTGATTCTTAGAGTTGTTATTTTTCTGCTTACATTGCCCTTCTATTCTTTCATGTCATCTACATTGTTTTTAGAACCCTTAATCTATTAATTAAAGTTATTTTCAGTTCCTTCCCTAATCATCTCTTCCAATATCAGTGTAATATCTGAATCTGGACTTCAAATTTTGCAGTTTTCTTTTACTTTTTTTTTTCTCTTTTGCATCCCTTTCTCCCCACACTATTGGCAGATCTATTTCCACAGTGGGGAAGCCTTTTCAATTCCCTCTTTTAATCTCTTCTCTGGCTATAGTGTTCTTAAATAATTTAATTGAAATTCCAACCTCTTTGACATTGTTTCTAGCTCCCTTAAGTGAGAACAAATCTACCCTGGGCTAGAGTGGGAGGAATGTCCTTTCTTCAATAAGAATAAAATTTTACTAGAGTCTTATTCTGAAAGTCAAACTTCTATTATAGAGATACTTGTGGATATATTTCACAGTGATTAGATTTATCCTGCCCTTGCTAAGTGTGAAGGATCTTTCTCAGATATCAACAACAACAACAAAATATTTTGATGTTCCTGGAGGCAAATTGCATGAAACAGGAGGCACTCCTAATCTGTGCTAGCTAGGATGTTCTTTCACTCTTAAGTTATAATACACTCAGCCTCCAGGTATTTGTATAATCTTCAACTGCTGTGTTTCTTCTATTTAGGTTTCCATTGACCTAACCAGAGGTTTCTCTGCCAAGTAAGCAGATTTTAGCCCTGTTTCTAAAAATGAGTTTTTGATTCTATATTAAGGGGTGATGATTTACCCTGCAAGTTCAGTTTTCAGATTGGAACAAGAAAAGTAAATTTATTATTAGTTTGTGTTTATTTTTCTTAGTTTGGAGATGAATGGCAATGAAGATTCTGAATTCTTTGCAGGTCCAGAAAATGGTAGCCCAACCTAGTACATTTTATTCTTGTTTACTGGCTCTTCTCCCTCTTGCATAGAACTTTCATGTTGTGTTTCCCTCTTGACCCTGTTTTCTTTTTCCCTCTGTATCCCCACTTGATGCTTAAGTAAAGTCTTAAAATCTTGTGTCTTTAATGTCATTTCACTTTGTATGAGGTTCAAACTTATATCTTCAACCTTGAAATCTCAACTAACCCTTGACATATATTTAATAACTTCCTGCTTTCCTTACACATAATTTCCCATGTCTGTCTGTAGAGTTGTTTTGGTTATGAAGTTATCAGTGTAAAACATATAGAGTCAACACGTTAAGAAGATAAAGGAACAAGATTTGTATAAAAAGTAGAACAACTAAGGGAAACTGACTCTTGAGGCATGTCATCAGTCATTGAACACACCCTAAAAATAGCTACCCTCAACAGATATTTATGAAAGGAATTGAGAGTCATTTGAATTGAAATCATGGACAAATATTTAAATGTATTATATATTTTTACACTAAATATATTTTAAATTATTTTCTAATTATAAAAACATTTTAAGATCAAATCTTCATTTCAATTTTACTAGGATTTGTTTTCATATGCTACATATATATTCTATCTGCTAAAAAAAAAAATTCAAATCAACATTTTCCAGAAAATCCTGTATAGGAATTTCTGTGTGGGTAACGTTTTTATGCTAATTTTTCTTTAAAAAAAATAATTGCACAGGAAAGAGTGGGATGTTGTGTTAATAATGACAGCTTATTCCTGTAGAAACACTAAGTCTTTGGTTGAAAATAAGGAAAAACAAAAATCTATGAAGAAATGAGAAAATGAAATTGCAGGCTCCTGCATTGCAGACCTTTTAAATCCATTTGTTTCAAGTGAACCAATATACATTTTGGAATAGAACATGTCCCTTTCTGTTATTTTTAGCAAAATGGATTCCTTGCTGTGATAAGTGGAGTAATTGTTAATTTCATCTCAAAATGGATTCTACCAAAGTGGTAGGTCTACTTTTCATTTAAGGTGTTGAACAGTTTTTCAGAGTTTTAAATAATCTAAAATATTATGCGAAATGTTTTTCTTTTCAAAAATTTTTAAAACAATTGAAATAACATTTATTGTTTTACATTATACTTGATATATTTCATATTTAATCCTTACAGTAACATCAATGCAGTGATTATAAGGCCCATTTTACTGACACAAATATTGAGCACCATGGAGTATACCTCATTCCAGGTGTGGTGAGTACTACTGAAGCCAGTACTACTGCCACTCCTGGAGCAGTGGAGTGGCAGACCAGGTATGCAGGAGTACAGACAGCAGCTCAGGCTGCAGACACATGGAGATTGCCACTCCAGCACAGTTCCAAAATATGGAAAGCCAGGGTCAGCGTGAGGCAGGACACATCAAGTTATCACACTGCAGCATCCCCCTCTGGGTCTGGTGTGGACACCCATTCCATATAGTTCTATATCCTAGAATGCCAGAGCATCCACAATTTTATGACTTTAATATTTCGCTTCCCTAGGATCAGTGGAAAAATAGAAGTGAGGTAGACAAGAATGGGACTGCAGGGCTAACCAATAGGTTAGTACTTTTCCAAATACTGATTAGCATAAATTTGAATCATTAGCCTTAACCCAAGTACTACATAAACTTCCTTGCTAACACACTCAGGTGACAATTCCTATAGATTTTCCCTCATTGTTCCTGTGAGAATTGCTTCTATTTTTTTGCATTTGACTAAATTCTATTCCTTTCACTCTTGCCTTCTGTTGTACCATGAATTTTATTCTTCAGATTTGGAAGGTATGAACCTGAAAAGAAGTTGGTGGTGAGCTGCTGGAGTCTATTGCAATACTGGAGGGCATAACTCATCATTTAGAGCTATAACACTGACGGCTGAGACATGCTACTTGATAGAAGTGGAGAAGAGTCCAATTTCCTGGCTGTAACCCTTAGAGTTGACACCATCAGGCATCCCCTGCTGTGATTAGCTGCTACTATTAAAATGGGTATTCTTGGCTCTAGGTGCCTCTGCTTAAACAGACTCCACCTGCTATTAGAAGCAGAGAAACTTTGGTTTCCATATGTGCAAACTAAGATTTGACAAAGTTCCATATACCTCTAAAGTGCTTGTTATTTCCAAAGTATTAAGTGCCTCTTATTTGATTTTTTTTGTGTGTGTGTGTGTGTGTATACCAGGGGTTGAACCCAGGAGTAATTAACCCACTAACCCACATGCCCAACATGTCCAGCCCTTTTTATTTTTATTTGGAGACAGGGTCTTGCTAAGTTGCTTAGGGCTTTACTTCATTGATGAAGCTGGCTTTAAACTTGTGATCCTCCTACCTCAGTCACCCCAGCAGGTGAGATTGCAGGTGTTCGCTACTATGCCCAGCCTTATTTGATATTTTTATACATTTGTGTTCAACCAATATTAAAACCACATATGTAAATACTAGCAATATTTAAATATTATAGTACAAATTATATTAAGTTGGGAAACCATATAATTTATTGTCCAAATACAGACACTTTTGAGAGTGATATTGGTGATATTAATTGTGCCAGGACTGTAGGTATAAACAAGGTCTATACTAATCATTTTGTGGCACAGGTTTTTTCTAAAATTAAAAGAACTCTAATACATTAGGAAGATTTTGATACATTGGAATAAATCCTGTACTCAAGTTAGTGATATTGGATCTGGCTTTATAATTTTTGGTGGTACTATTTTAGGCAAGTCATGTACTCTGAAAATCAGGGAATAAAACAAGAGTGATTCATAATCTCTAAGGTTATAGTTTTGAATATAAAGATGTTATTTTTCTTACATGTTCAGTAAAACAACCTTTTATTTATTATAAAATGTATAATGATAAATGCCAACGTATGAAAATATATTAAATATGAACTAATCCTCGGAATATTTATTTTACAAATAGACATAAACTAATGATCAAATTATTGATACTGATTAGAGTTTAAATTAACATAATTAATTTAAATTGGAGATTAAAATTTTTTAAAAAATAAAAATGTGTGATTCAGTTAATATGATCTACTAGTTTCTCTTAAGGTTATATTATTAATTGGGTAAACTGAAAAAATATTTTAAAAGACTCTTCTACTACATGTTTTATAAATTTTGAAATTTCATTTCAAAGCATCTTAGTTAAAGTTAGTCATTCCAGAACATATACTCTACCAAATACAAAAACAAAAAACAAAACAAAACAAAAAACAAAAAAACAACCACCTGCCTATGTTGATAGCCCTGGGAATCTAGCTCAGTGGTAGAGTGCTTGCCCAGCAGTCATGAGGCCCTGGGTTTAATTCTCAGAGTCACAAGAAAAAAAATGCTTATGTTATATAATACATTTTCTATGTCATTTGATAATAGGTACTAATCTTAGTAAAATATGAATTGATTATATGGCACTAATTATAAAAATAACTTTCCTAAGAATTACCGTACATTGAGAGTATTGTTTCATTATTCAATGCCATTTTGAACCAGAAATAAGAAATTTAAAAATACCAGGTAACAATATTAGCACAAGTAAGGATCTCTGGATTTTTTTTTGATAAAGGAGAATATTGATTAGTGTTGTAGTTAACAAATTGTTTTTTTAAAAAGTTCAACCTGAATTACATTTATAACCATTGTCAGTTAAGTGTTATAAATATGGATTAAATATTATTTATATTGCCTTTTGAAACTCATTTTCAGTATAGAGTTGTTTGAAAATTCAGAGATCATCTGAAACAAAAATAATCTACTCTTCTAACCACAATATCTCTCTGTATTCCTATCACAAGTATTACAAAGTGCCATTCTTCTCTTTATAAGTACACTCCAATCATACTGTAGTTCAAATGCAGCTTTTCTTCTGCCAACTTCACAGATGATCCAAAAAATTCCAAAAAGTATATAGTATATACCTAACAAGGATTACATTAATGTGGAGAACAAAATGAATTTCATCCACAAAATGCATCATAAAAAGCTTTCTTTAAAGTGACAGTGTTTAATAATATCTAATTAAATTGATATCATAGTAAAAATTATGTGAATGACACCTTATCCTGGTGACTCAAAATGGTTCAATTAATCTTAATGTTGGTAGCATTATTAGAGGATCCTGAATCATCTATATCTCTAGCTGGAAATACTTAAGGTATTATTTTACATTCTAAGACTGGTATTGTATTATCACTGGGCACAAATCAATAGAAAAATCTAAAGATCCCAAAAAAATTCTAATTTACCTATTTTAAACCAAAGATCACAAGTACTAGATGGATTATTCACTAAATGTCAGTGGAATGCTTACTAGTTTGTACAAGAATGAAAATCCATACATTTCTATTAGTTCTACTGACCTTACAAAACATGGAAAATATACAATAAGAAAAAAAAACAGAAGAGTAATGTCATTAATATTAAAAATTTATATGTTCATCATAACACATTTTTGTTAGTTGTATTTGCTCTACTGTCACTCTTTAACTTTCTTCATATTAATCTTAATTATATAGTAAAAGTATAATATAGAAAATTAGGAAAGAGGAGTCCTAGTAGAAATGTAACAGACCTATTAGATGAGGCAAAACATGTCTTTATTTTAATAATACTTTTTATATTTACTTATATCATCAGGATATAGAATGTGCTAATCACAATAGAACATATGATAATTATGGCTCTTTTGGCCTATTATAGATATCAGAAGGAATGCATTGACACTTTGCTTTAGTTATATCTATTTTATATCATGTTTATTTTAAAGCTAACCATGTAGAGAATTTTACTCTTTATGTTTTGGTATTTGAAACAAATGGAAGCCAGAAGTTATCAACTAGATTTTTTGAGAAGTATGAGATTCAGTCCATGTTTGAATTTCTCAGATTATATTTAATGGAAAATGATGCTTAAAGAAAGGAAATGTGCACTCTGTCAGTATAGCTTATTCAAAATGGTGGTCACAATCCAACCAAGTTTCAATCGTCCCTTCAAGCTTTAAAAATTTTATCTTCAATTTTAATTTTATACTATGTTGAAGCATGGAAATCCTCCCCACAGGCTACAGTCTGATTGTGTGCTTCAATACTAATGTTTATATCTTGGAAACAGTTGCTGGAATGTGCTTCTTAAAAAAAAAAAGGATCTTGTAAGAGAACATGGATATTACTATTCCAGAGAGAGTGAAAAATGGTTCACTGCATTTTTGAAATTGGTATTCAATTGTTACAAAAGTGCAAAAATCCAAGCAAATGAAGTAATAATGACATTATAATTTTACTGCATGATTACATAGGAAAAACCCATTTAAATTTTAAGACATTATAACTTTCAAAAATAAGCAATGTAAAAATATTAAAATGTTAAAAATATGATTTTATTTGTGTGTATAATGATACATGCACAGAAGAGAAATTACACACTCTTTATGAACTATTCAATTAGTTCAATATTGTTTCTTATTCCAGTGAAGAAATAGTGAAGAATCAGAGAAACAAACAAACAAATAAAAAACATGGACCATTATGATGGTCCAGATGGTCACAATTCTGCATTTGACTTACTGACTTAAGAAGCACTTTTCATGAATGAGAGTTTTTATAATTTACTGCTGTTTTTGATAGAACAATATCTGATCCTGATCTTTCTAAACTCTTTAAATAATAGATTTAATTGAGAGAAAATATTAAATAAATGCATAAATAAAAAGAACTATATTGCCTCTGTCAGAATATTTTTTGTGGTAGGATTTTGAAAAAAAAAACACTGCATAAAAATTAATTATGTAAGTTTATTACTATTCTAAACAATTTCACAGTTCTCATTTGTAATGTTTTAAAAATATGATTGTCTTATCAAATTCATGAGCAAATATTCATTTAATGAAATTATTTTAACAGATTGTGTTTGTAATACCTTAAATCATACTGCCTTTCCATAATATGTGACAATTTTCAAATTTTCTCATAACCTATGTATAATGTGTAATAAGATATTGCTCATATAATTAGGATATTATTTTAAACTTAAAATAAAACTATTTGTGTCTATATTTTATAATTGTATAGCTTAGTTTTCATGTCCCTCATGCTTTCCCTTTTGTTGAGAAAGTTTAGTACTAAACTCTTTTATTAAGAACCTGTTAAAGTCTTTTCCTATTTTTTTGTTTCTTTACAAACATCATGGATAGCAATCATCAGGTACATATAAAATAAACATTTTTCAGCTCTTCAAATAAGATCATTTGGAAAAATTAAGATAAATTGTTAATATATTATTATATTAATATGTTAAATATGTATTAACTTTGAAAATATTTACATATATATATATTCTTTTTATATCTCTACTTATGCAGCACTGCTCTCTAATTTGCTATTATCTCTCCATCTATATCTAATTTTCATAGTAGTTATCTGAGTGTAACCATAAAACATCCTGAAGAAAGGTTTCCCTCATGGAATGATTGAAGATCATGGTTTCACCAGGAACATATTTTGCTTTTTTGTTTGATTATTTGGTATTGAGATAATTTTTAAAAAGGAGAAGTAAATACAAGCATTATGTTAAAAGTAGGCAGAAAGCATACTTGAATCTCAACCTCAAGAAATTCTTTATGTAGGAAATATTAAGAACTGTGGAAAGCATCTGAGAGAGTTGAAATTTTCTTTTTTTCTGTTATGTTTACATCCATATTTCTATTATATCTTACTTTATAGTAATTCAATTATATGAATGACTGATATTCAAGCTGCAACATCTTTGATACAAATTTTAATTACTATTTGGAAATAAATGGACTGATTTATGAAAGAGTTTTAATATTTTCAGATACAGTCCAAAGATAAATACCAAATAAATAAGATTTTAATTCCATACATAAAATTTAACATTTAAAAATTAAATTAAAATTAATGCTACTAGTTTAATTTCTAATCTAACAACACAGATCATCAGTGCATGAAAGAGAGAGTTTTTAGGGTTATAAAGTACAGTGTTATAAATTTTAAAGAATGAAGAGTGAATTTGGAAGGTGACTTTTTAAAAATTTCTTCCTGATTTTAGTATTTGTTTTGTTATGATGACCTCATTCAGAGCTGAGCTTAGGGCACTTAAGTAAATGGTCAAAACAACAGTCACATTTCTGTCCTCTGGAGAGTAGTTATTAGCACAACCTCTGTAATCAGCATATTGGAGCATATGGTGGCTGGAGGGCTTCATCCTAGTTATGCCCTCTTGATGAATAGCCCAGGGAATTCACAGTGTCCATGCACATGAGGAACCTCTAACCTTGTCTAGGAACTGGTGGTTATGCTCAGAGCATTATTTTATGGCTGACTGAGCACTCAGTTCTTTAAATATTAAAATATACCTTCAAACACATCTTAAAATTTTGTAAATCATTAGAATTTCTGAATACGTGTTTGAAGTTGTGCATCCTTTTGCTTCATTTGACCATTCCATACTTTGTTTCTTTAACTCAACATTTGGAAAATGCATTTCTTAGTAATATAAAATTATAAAACTTAATAATAGTTTTAGTGATATTCTAGTTGAAAATGTGTTTCAAAACTAGAGAAGTAAGTATTTACTGTTGGTAGCAAAATGCAGTTTTTGTAAGTCAGAAATACTTAGTGTATGTTTTTCTATATTTCTAGAGCACAATATAATAAACCATTAAAAATATTATGCAACAAGATCTCTGACATTATAAGATTGTTATGGCCAAGAAAAATAATAATGTTAGAAAACATGCCTTTGGTCACAAGGCTAAGTGGCAATATGGTTTTTAAAGGATATATGCAGTGAGGAATCACAGAGGAGTCTATATCCAAAACTAATTATTTGGAAGACTTGAAAAGAGAGTTGTATTGCATGGTCTCAGCTGCTGTGACACAAAAAAAAAGAAAGCCAACTGCTTATTCTTCTGTACCCCAAACCTCTGGTTAGCTGATTATAGCTTCTCCCATTGTATGTTATCTTTCTAATGTGCTACAGACAAAGGTTCGTCTGCTTGGCAAAGAGCAAAGAATCTGACTCCCCAAAAGCAAAAATTTGAAAACATGAATGAAACTCATTTTTTAAATATGTATTTTTAAAGTCATGATTATAAAGCAACATCTCTCAATTACTTTGTGTGAGAATTTAATGTCATCTTGATTGTACAAACGAAGAGACCAGGGCAGAGAATGAAGAGCTCTGATCCATGCTACCGGTCCAAGTCAGTTGAAAAACTGGTGCTAGAGCTGCACAATCTTTGAGATACCACAATTTATTATTATTATTATTATTCTACATATTCTGCTAGTCAATGTCTGCATCAAAAGAAAGAAAATGTGCTTATAAAGATTATAATTTTTATATTTTCTCAAATCTTAAAACTGATTTTCTTAAATATATTTCAAATAATAATATTGGTTAATTAAAGTTATAATATTTTATCTCCTCTGCATATTATGAGACAAAATAATTCAGAATAGAGAAAATACAAAACACATAAAACACAACAACTTCTATCATCTCCAAAACACAATTATGGCAAAACAATAATGTATGAATACATTAACTTTTATGCCCCACTGTGAAAATTAGATATAGATACGGAGATAATAAAAAATTACGTAGCTATAACTGAGTAGAAGTAAGTACAGGGAGGAACAGGTTTATGTGTTTACATATATTTATATAAAATTTATTTTGTCTAACATTTCCCAAAAGATATTTTAAGAATACATTGTGAATATATGTTACTAATTCTTTGGTAAATATATAAGAAACATGTTCTCAGATAATCTTTTGCCAAACAACAATACTGCTGCTTTATAAACAATGATTTATAAAAGACCATTTAATGTTAAGTAAATTCCCTCTTCTCTTCTTTGGTGACATTAGGCACAATTTCCAGCTCATTGAGCCATAAAAATTGATGTCAGTGGAAAGGAAGGTTGATGGTTTTTGTTAATACTTTTAGAATAAAAATCATGTTCAATTAAGTTATATTTATTAATTCAACAAAATACTGAATAGATTTTATTATGCACACATTTTGAGTAAATACTTCTCTAGCCAGATGCATATGCAACTAATCAAAATAAAAACATTCCTGTCTTCATGAAGTCTACTGTCTACCAGAAAGCACAAAGCATGGGGGATTCTCACTTATATTTTATTAAACTATTCATTTTCAACAGATTTTTGTTTAGTCTGATATCACTTTTAAAATGTATTACATAAAATGACAAAATATGTAAGAAATAAAACTAAAGAAATAAAATACAGCAAACTTTTAAGGAATAATTTCAAAACCTATATTCTTTTAGCCTTTATAACTTGATTTTTGGTTATGAAACATGGAAAATTATTAGACTTGTGATAGCAAAATTGCCATAACTTCTGGAAATAAAGGAATCATTATTAAGTGTCTGAATGATGTGCATTTCTGTAAAGTCACAGATAAGAGAATTTTAAAAAATTAAAACTTATAAAAATAGTTACAAAGAATAAGGTTTACTTGAAGTTATTAAGCCAGATAGATTCTGGCTAACAATACAAAGAATTTTTTTTTTTTTTTAGGGCTGCCAAATTTAACGACAAGAACAATATAATTCACATTTTTTTCTTAAATATTTAGCAGATCATGAATCTATACAATTGAAACTTATTTTATACAAATGGATGTTTTTATATAGATCAATGGAATAACTATATTTTATACTTTTTTAATATTAAAGTCTATCACCATACCTAGAAAAAATAGTTTCCCTATTTTTGAGTAATTAGTATTGGATATAAAAATACTTAGATTAAGAAAAGAAATGATTGCAAATTAGAGGGGAAAAACAGAAGATATTTTATTTTTAAAAATGTAAGTTGTAAAGATCTTACTGGTTGATTCTATGTCAGCATTTTTTTAACATATTCAGTTTTTATGTAATTTTTATTTATATATGACAGCAGAATGCATTACAAATTCTTATTACATACATAGAGCACAATGATTCATATCTCTGGTTGTATACAAAGTATATTCACACCAATTCATGTCTTCATATATGTAATTTGGATAATAATGGTCATCACATTCCACCACATTAATTATTCCATGCCCCCTGCCTTCCCCTCAACCCATCTTACCTATCTACAGTTCATCTATTCCTCCCATGCTCCTGTTCCCCATCCCACTATGAATCAGCCTCCTTATATCAAAGAAAACATTCAGTCTTTGTTTTTTTGGGATTGGCTAACTTCACTTAGCTTTATTTTCTCTAACTCCATCCATTAACCTGCAAATGGCATGATTTTATTCTCTTTTACTTATGAATAATATTCCATTTTGTATATATGCCACATTTTTTTTAATCCATTCATCTATTGAAGTGTATCCAGGTTGGTTTCTATTGTGAATTGTTCCTATTGTGAATTAGCTATTGTGAATTGTGCTGCTATAAACATTGATGTGGCTGTGTACCTGTAGCATGCTGTTTTTAAGTCCTTGGGTATAGACTGAGGAGAGGGACAGCTGCGTCAAATAGTGGTTCCATTCCCAATTTTGTCTTAGCATTTTGTTTTAATAAAAACATCAGCAGCCCAATAGTAGGAATAGAGCAGTAATAAAATCATGTAATCTCGAATGTAGACACTTGAAAATACCCAAAATATCAAATCAATGCATTCATTGCCTAGTACAAAACAAATATATGTCAACCTGCTGAGGGCCATTGCCAAGTAGGATTGACGCATTGAAATTTCCTTGCCAGCGTACCCCATGTTGCTTAGAGGACATTCGCTGGGACATTGCATGTGTGCTTTAGTAAGGTGACCTTGCTCAAGGACCAGGGCGGATCCGGGTTTGGAGCTGATCAGGTTTTAGGGAGTATCCCATCCTTGGGCTTAAGGTGTTCCCAGTTTAAGACAAGTTTAAGGCGTTCCGGTTTAAGACTATAAGGGTTTTAAGGAAGTTCCAGGTTTAAGTTTATTGCTGCTGGGAATAGGGCGTTCCTGCTGCTTGAGTTCCCGTTGAGTTCTCTTGAGATTCAAAAAGTATTTGGAAAAAAGCCTCGTGGAGTAGGTGAATTGGGCAGCGGGAGAACTTGGATTTCCCCAGAACGTGATTGTACAGGGCCCGTGTGAGTTCGGGAATAAAGAATTGCTGTTTGAATCTGAAAAGTGTGAGTGCCTCCTGATCTTGTGCCCAGCCAAGACATTGCCATCAACTTATTGAAGTAGACATCTGTGATTTCAGGGTCTCATTCAATAAAAATAAAAACACTTGTTTGATTGCACAATTCCAGATATTTATCAGGCAGAGTAGATAGTCTTCTCTTACAAGTGATCAATGAAGAAAAATACTGCCACAAAACTGCCTACAGGTATCCTCAGGCAAAAAGCAATCTCCACACATACAGCATGAAAGTCTCTTCTCAAAAATCACAAGAAACTGGAAGCCATACAAATCCTCTTTGGCTAGAATCAAGAGACCTTGTTAAATTCATGGTTAAAAATCCCAGAAGGGCCAGACCTTAGAAACAGAGCTACAGTAGTTCAGAGTAAATGTTACAGTAGATGTGTGCAACTTCCCACCAAAATTCAAAATTAGCAATCTGAACTGCCAGTAACTCAACTACTGCTGGAGCAAAGTGTAAGCCTATTTAATAGAGCAAAACAAAGTCTGGCATTTGTCAATGTAAAAAATTCATAAACTGGGGCTGGGGATGTGGCTCAAGCGGTAGCGCGCTCGCCTGGCATGCGTGCGGTCCGGGTTCGATCGTCAGCACCACATACCAACAAAGATGTTGTGTCCGCCGAGAACTAAAAAATAAATATTAAAAAAAAATCATAAACCTAGAATCCAATGCATTGCAAAGAAGCAAGAACAGTTTATTCATAACTAGAAAAGATAAGATGATCAAAACAAACTGAATTAGCTAACAAGAACATTAACTATACAGCTAACAAGAACTATAACTATAACTATAAAAATACTACATATGTCCACAGATAAAAAGGAAAACACACAAGATTATAAAAATAAAAATATCACAAAGCAAGTTTTGAGAGATAAAATGTATAATATCTGAAATGAAAAATCTAGATTACTACATTTTACTAGATTACTACTAGATTACATACAGAAAAATAAAACTGGAAAAAATAAAAGAATCACAACCCATCTATCATGTGCAACATATCTAACATACATAGAACAAGAGTTCCACAATATGGGGCAGACACATACAACAATGCTTAGAAACATAATGGCTGATTTTTAAAATGTGATGCAAATGACAAACCATCTATCAATACTTTAAAAATCACCGGCAGACCAAATACAGAAATGTTACATGAAGAAATTTCATAATTGATTTGTTTTCAACCACCGTTAAAGAGAAAAGAAGCAGAAAAAAAAGAAGAAAACAATGTATAGACTTAAAGCCCCAGAGGAACAAATATGATTGCAGACATTTTGTTAAATACTACATAAGCCAAAATACAATGCCATCCAAATACTATAAAAACAAACAAACAAAATAACTGTGAATGTGGGATTTTTGCATTCAACAAATTATATCTTCAAGATGAAGTCAAAGAACTAGAAATTTCTACTTACAGTATAAAAACTGGAGAGATGCACTGTCCCACTCTAACAGAGACAAGAGGAATGACAAAACATGACCAGATTAAGTATAGAACTTATTTTTATTAACCCATCACAGAACAGAATTCTCAGGAGAAGAAAATACAAAATCTAAACAAATTGAAATCTGTGTAAATAAAATCTGTGAAATCAATTCAGACACACAGGGAAAGAAAGGACATGATTATATGATCATCTGGGCAGATGCAGCCAAACACTGATGAAAATGGTTATGGAACCAAACATTCTTAAAAATTGATAAAGGCCAGATGTAAACTAGAACAACATAGAATCCAGGAGGGATATAAATGCACCCACTTGCAGATTCTTCCCCATGAACTTCCCTGGAAGCTCACCAAAAATATTGATGAAAAACTGAAAAGAATACTTGTTGCAAAGGTCAAGTACCAGCAGCTGCTGCAGGAGAGCTATGAGTCACTGCAGGGTTTCTTATCTTCTCTGTCCTACAGGGAATGAAGTCTTTGATTTGGAAGGGAAGGCAAACCATCAATGTCTCTCTTAGACTGGTAGAAGGAAATAGACACAAAATTCCTACCCCTGAAGGGAAGGCAGGAATGCATGACTGGACCCAGAACTACAAATGTAAACAACGACAGTGAGAAGTCTCTGAAGACTCAGGGAAAGAAAGACTATAGGACTGGGGGCTCCATGAGTAAGGCAGACTGTGTTTTTCCCTCTTTCGTAATAGTTAAAACCAGGAAAACAAAATGAAAAATAAGTAACAATGGAATACTTGGAAAGAGACCTTTTCAGAGACTCAGTGGATAGACAAGTTTTGGAACTGCATATGGAACAGTAACTGAAAGAAATTTCTAGAAAATAAATTTCTAAACACAATACATTAAGAGATGAACTTGAAAATCACCTCTAGACAGGGAGGAGAGGTAGGAGGGAAAGGGAGAGAAAAGGGAATTGCACAGAAGATGGAAGGAGACCCTCATAGTTATACAAAATACATATATGATGATGTGAGGGGGAAAAAAAGACATTAGATTGGGTAGAGAGAAGTGATGGGAAGGGAAGGGAGGAGAAATGGGGGATAGGAAGGGAAGCAGAATAAACAGACACTAGTATTGCCGTATGTATATATGTGTCTGTATAACCAATGTGATTCTGCAACCCGAACACTCAGAAAAATGAGAATGACCCTAAAATCACCAAAATTAAAGATGTATACTTATGCCTGTTTCAAAACATACATATTATTTACTACAAATTTGATTATCCTGTACAACAATATTTTAAAATACTGTCTGCCACCAAACCATAGATTCAAAAATCTCAGAGAGTACTCAGTGTATTAAATATACACATCATATATGCACACAGAATTACAAGCAAGTGTGGTGCAAATTGTTAAAAAAAATGAAGTTTTGAATTCAGCTAAAAGAAAGTGCAAGCATTATATACAAAGAAACAAAGGACACGTTTACAGGAGGAGGATACTACTTGTCAGAAATAATCCAAAGTGGAAGCAGATGGAATGCAATAAAGTATCTGTCATTTGAGAACTCAAAATTCAGTGAATATATGCATTAAAATAAAAGAGAAAAAAATAGCTTTTCCTGAATTTAGAGTACATAATTTGTTATTGACATATCCATAACTGTAAACAAAATACTAAAGACAGTTCTTTAGACAGTATGAATGTAATATTGAACAGAAAATTGTTATCTATGCAACATTTGGAGGCCACTAGTGACAGAATAAACTTTATTTTTCATATTTGATTATTCTAAAGTATAATTTTCTGTTTATAACCAAAATAATGACAGCATTTTAAATCATTTTTAAACTTAAAAAACATCTAGTATTAATAACAATAGAATGGGAAAAAAAGAACTAGTAAAATGTTTTTGTACATCGCTTACACTAGTAATAAAGTGGCACAGAAGTGTGTGAATGTAATGTTGGTTTATTAAAAAAATGAATATTTTCAGAAGTAGGGAAGGGAAACCACTAAAAATTTCAATGTAAAAATAATAAAGGTGAATATAACATAGAATAATAAAAATTACTTGATTGATTCAAAATAGGCAAAAATAAAAAAGTCATGAAAACTAGAAAGATAGCAGATGGTAATTGAATCATAAGTCAAAATATTAAAAAAAATGTTACAAATTAAAAAAAAAATTGGCCAAGATTTTTTAGATTAAAAAATGCCACAGTCCGGCTGCAGCAAAGTAACTGGGGGGTGACAAACAACTTGTATAGATTGATACAGCAGGAGTAGGAGCTGTTTATTGTAGGACTGGATGGGTATTTATACATTCCACACAGCTTATCTTAATTAACATAAAATATATACAGCAGTCAACCAATAAGAAATCTCCACACTTAATGGTTCGCTGGCGCAACCTCACAAACTACTCCCCCTGGCAAAATGCCAGGCGCCATCCAGACTTGTTTACAGACTCTAACAAAAAAAGATGCTACCAGTGTATATGATGTCTATATGACACCCACTTTAAATATAAAACTAGGGCAAGTGGGAGACTTTGAAAGAAGAAATATTTTCAGGAATAAGACAATATTAATTAATAGTAAATGTGTCACTTCTCCAAGAAAATATAACAATCATAAAAGTGAAAAAAGACTTTAAAGTAAGTGAAGAAAAAAATTGAATAAAAAGGAAAAATATACGAATCAACAATTTGAATTAATGACCTTTATTTACTGGGCATGTTGGAACACTCCTATAATCCCAGTATCTTGGGAGGCTGAGGCAGTAGGATCACAAGTTTAAAGTCAGCCTCAGCAACTTAGGGAAGCCCTAAAGAACTTAGAGGGAGACCCTGTCTCCAAATAAAAACTAAAATTAAAAAAGCACTGGGGATGTGGCTCAGTGGTTAAGTGCACCTGGGTTCAATCTCTGGTACAAACAAATAATCAAACAAACAAAAACCTTCATGCATCACTTTCAGTAAATGATTGAATAAAAATTCAGTAAGAATCAAGAAGACCTGAATAGTACTCTTTACTAATGAAACTCAATTGATATTTATAGAAAAGGCCATTAAACATCAACTGAAGACACATTTTTATCAAGTGTATCTGGAGCATTCACCAAGTTAGAGCATATTATGTATCATAAAAGAAATCTAATCTGTTTAAAATTTAAAAATCACACAAAGAAATATGTCCATGACCATAACATAGTAAAGTAGAAATCAATAATAAAATCTGGAAAATGGTCAAATATTTAGGTATGAAATATTTAATACTATCCTAAATGATGCAAGTATGAAAGAGAAATTCTCATTGAAATTAAAACAGGTACAAAAGAATTAAAATAAAATATAACATCAGATTTGGGAATGATAACTAAAAAGTTAATGCTTTGGGGGTGCTAGATAATGTCTACAAAGCATAAAAGCAGTTTTGCAATTAGTGATAAATGAATGAACATGTACCCCTTAAATTGAGAACAAGGCAGAGGTGTTATTTTACCTCTCCTATCTACTATTTTACGGTCATATGGAAAGTCCTAGGTGGTTAAAAATAAAAAATAATAAATAAGTAAATAAATGAATAAATGACATAGCATACGATTATCTGCATTAGAAAGCCTAAAACAAATTTCAAATATATGAATAGAATTCTTACAACTAATATGTTAGTTGAACAAGATAACAAGATACAAAGGAAATATAAAATCAAGTTGATCTCAATATAATAACAATAATAACTAAAAATTGAATTTATGAAAAATACTATATACAAGCGCACCAAATAATAAAATACTTAAGTTAGAACTAACCAATTTATATGTAGGACACAGGTGCTTAAGCCATAAAACACTGATGAAAGTGTTCAAAGTCAACTAAAAAAAATGATACCAAGTTTATTAAATGGAATAGTCGGGAATGTTAAATGTTAATTGACCTCAAATTGATCCATAAATTCAGTGCAGTTTTATTCAAAATCCCAGCAATTTTCTAGATATTAATATCTGATTTGTAATTCATATGAAAGGAAACAGAACAAAGTAGTGGAGCAATTTTGAAAAAGATTAGGTTCACCTAATTTCATTTCAATACTTAATAAAAATCTTTAGCAATCAAGGCTGTGTGGTACTGATGAAGGATAGGTCCAGAGGTCAATTAAATAGAATGGTTAGTTCAGAAATACACCCCCCACAAACATAATTAATTTTAATTTTACTAAAGGGTAAAGCCAATTCAAAGGAGAAAGGATTGACTTAACAAAGTTTGACCCCCAAATTAGACTGCCATTTGCAAAAACACTAAGCCTCCTGTACATACTTTGTGTTTTTTAAAAAAAATTAGCTGAAATAGGAACTTGAATCAAAATAGATATTGTAAAATTATATCAAAGGGAAATTATTTTCTCTACAAAGGAGGGAAAATTGTTAAAAATCATAAATATGCCAACACATATGAAATTTTTAAAGTAGTACCAGTTAAGTAAATATAATGATAATAGAGTTGTAAGAATATTATCATCATTCTGTATGAACAAGCATGTTTATAATTTTTAGAAGTTATAATATATGACAATGGTTCTTCATATAACTAAAAACTGTACATGAAATGGATTTTTAAAAAAAAAAATTTGGTGCTGGTATTGAATCCATTGTCTCTATATACTAAGCATATCATCTACCACTGTACTATACCCTAAGCCCTTAGTAAGAATTATATTTTTCTATTTTTTATTTTTATTTATTTATTTATCTATTTTTGGTACCAGTGGTTGAAACAAGAGGTATTTAATGACTGAGCCACATACTCAGCCCTTTATTTATTTATTTTTTTTATTTTGAGAAAGGATCTTGCTAAATTGCTTTGGCTCTCACTAAATTGCTGAAACTAGATTTGAATTTGTGTTCCTTTTGCCTTTCCTCCACGAAATTCTTCTGGCATGATGTTCTACCTCACCATGTGCCTAGAGCAATGAAGTCAGCCATTCACAGGCAGATTTCCCTGAAACTGTGAGCCTCAAATAAACTTCCTACTCTAAAATTGTCCTTGTCAGTTCTTTTGGTCACAGCAATGAAAAATGTGACTAAAACATATTGCTTAGTAAATTTTTTTGTTTTTGTATCTCTCTAATGGAGCTTCAGAGAATCTGATCTACACTTGAAATTAGTTTCATTTGCTTCCAACATTTCTGTTTTGTGATGCTTTACATGAAAACAACAAATAACTGGCATTAATTAACTAAATCAATGATATTTCATTTGTTAGTGGGTTAACATAAAACTGATACAAGCAAATTAACATCTATAAATACTGTATATAAAGAGTTACTTTCTGGATTTTGATGTTAGTATGAAAAATAGAAGACTTTTTCTTAAAAATTACACTTATTATGTGTTACCTCAATTCTTATAAGATCCTAATAAGTGTGTTACTATTGTTACCACTTTTTATTATTAATTCATTTTAGTTATACATAATATTAGGGTTCATTTTGACATAATTATATAAACTCGGAATTTAATTTTCTTCAATTCAATTCTCAGTGCTTCTCCCTTTCATCTATTTTTCCCTCCCTCTATTTCGATCAGGCTGTCTTCTATTTTTTAGTTCTTTTTAATTATTGCATTATACATATACATAAAGATGAAATTCCCTGTGGTATATACATGTATGTATATAGTATTGTTTGGTCAGGTTTATTCCACCATTGCTCTCTTTTCCTCTATATCTTTTTTTCCCTTCAATTTTCTGTCTACTCCACTGATCTTTCTGTTCTCATGAGATATCCCCATCTTTTCCCCCTCATTTTGTTCTAGTTTCCACATATAAAAGAAAACATTCAACACTTGACTTTCTGGCTTTGGGTTATTTCACTTAGCATGATGGCCTTCAGTTCCATCCATTTACCAGAAAATACCATAAATTCATTCTACTTTATGTCTGAGTAAAACTCCATTGTGTGTATATAGCACATTTTCACATGTTGGTAGACACGTGGTTTGGTTGTGTAGATTGGTTGTTGTGAACTGAGCTGCTAGAAAAACTCATAAGGCTATATCCAGATACTGTGCCGATTTTAATCCTTTTGGATAATAGCAAGGAGTGGAATAGCTTGGTCATATGGTGATTTCATTCCTAATTTCTTTGAAGAATCTTCATATTGCTTTTCAGAGTGGTTGTACTAATCTGAATTCCCATGAACAACTTATGAGTATACCTTTTTTCTCACATCATCACCAGCTTTGTTATTATTTGGCTTTTTTTGATAATTATCATTCTGACTGCAGTGAGATAAAATCCCAAGGTAAGTTTGATTTTCATTTCCCTGATTGCTAGATATGTTGAACAGTTTTTGTATATCATGGCTGATTTATGTTTCTTTTAATATGTGTCTGGATAGTTCTTTTGCCCATTTATTAATTGAGTTATTTATCTTGTTTGTGTGTGCGTTGTTTATTGAATTCTTTATATATTCTGGATATTAATCCCTCTCTAAACCCTCTCAGAGGAGGAAATGGCAAAAATCTTCTCCCATTCTGTAGGTCTTTTCTTTATGCTTTTTATTTTATATTTTGTTGTGCAGTATCTTTTTAATTTGATACTATTCTACTTATTGATTTTTCCCTTCACTCTAGACAGCTTTTTAAAGGAAGTTAGTACTTGTGCCAATATGCTGGACTGTTGGTCCTACATTCTCTTCTATTAGGTGGAGAATTTGTGGCATTAATTTTAGAGTTTTCATTGATTTTGAGCTGACTTTTGTGCAGGGAGAAAGACAGAGATCAAATTTCATTCTTCTACATATAGGATTCCAGTTTCACCAGCACTATTTATTTAAAAGGTTATGTTGAGAGAGGGGAAAGATAGTGGATTAGAGTGTAATAGTGTCTTTCACTTTTAGGCTACCTGGATCTCAAACAACAGAAACACTGCTTGTCCATGAGGTAAGTGAAAAAGGAATTTCACTAATATTCAATATTAGACAAGAAAGTCTTAGTAAAATAGAAACTTTGGTCCACTAAACCAAAAAAAAAAAAAAAATTAGAGAGAAGCTGCTTGCAGGAGCAGTGGGATTAGTACCCAAGGACCAAAAAAGCTGAGAAATACTACAAACAGATCTATTATGGAAAATAATAGAAGGGAAGCCTGCTCTAGCCAACCCAGAAGTTGTTTGACTCATTAAAAAGGTCCACAAAAGATTCCCCAAGTTTACCAATCATCCGTACAGAAATAATACAGGTGCCATTTTAGGACAACCATGCAGCAGTGCCAATGGTAAATGGAAATTCAGACTAGGGAGTTCATGGCTGAATCCAATAGATTTTATCTGTGCCTAGTAAACACTTACCGTAACCTAACATTTTCCACAGGTGAATACAAGCTGAAGAGGCCAGGGGGAACTTGAACACTTCAACTCTTTGACTCTAGCAATTTTCAGGGGCTCACAAGCCCAGCTAAACTGGATCAGCAATTTTAAATGGGTGGGTGTGCCAGCACCAGCACTTACCTGCTACAAGGCCTGCTGCACTTAGTGCTCACTCAGCTCACCACTCACGTGGGGCTCACTGCTGGTACCCAGCCTCCCCTTGATCGGTATCCTGTGAATTCTGGCCCACACTTGACAATTGGTGATGGCCACTTGGCCTCTGGCCTACTGTTTGCTCTTTATGTGCTGCATGGCCTCCAAAAGAAGCACAAAGAAATAGTTGGGTACATTGTGAACATATAGTCCTATTGACTATTCTGTCCACCTAATGGAAGTTGAAACAAACCTTTATATTTAAAAATAGATTTTTCAGTTTTCATTTTTTTTCTTGAGTTTTTTTTTTTAAAGTAGTTTTTCCTTGCTCTGCTTTTTGAGGGTTAGGGTTTTTGATGAGTGAATTTCAATTTTGTTTTGTACTGTCTTGTTCACTACTCTTCTTTCCTTGTTTCCCTCTTTCTCTTTTCCTTTGCTAACAGCCAAATTTGACTGTTCTCTCTTTCACTCTTCTTTGAATTTTCACTTCTACTTTTTTTCTCCTCCCTCTTCATAAGCAACCCATCCTATAACACCACTGCATTTTCCCTATTCATTTCTTGAAATGGCAAAGAGTTTTCTACCCTCCTACCTCTTAGTCTTTCCTCTTAATCATCTCTATTCCTGATATCTCTTAACATTAGTTGGTTTATATAATGCAAGGGCCCACCACCAATGTTATAGCAATACTTAATACAGTGGAAATCACAGACAATACCTACTGCTTGACCTTATGTCAGACATAACCTATAATTATTTACTGTTTCTGCTGATGGAAATTTCTGATCATACCATTACTGCTTGCTGTGCCAAACAACACTGTTAATAAAATTGAAGTACCTAGTCTGTTGCTGTATATTGTTTGAACTGATTGTTGTTATTATTTGGCTCCCTCAATCTGTGAGGTACCAGTAATCTATTGGAACATTATAAACTCATAGGGTCATAACTCTGCTGCTTCAGATCCATTTAGATAGATGGTTAAACACACAGATAATATGAAAAAGCAAGGCAAAAAACCCTCCCAAACTACACAATGCCTCAGTGACAGGCTCTATTGACACCACAGAGGAAGAAATGTCAGAAATGGAATTTAGAATATTCATGGTTAATGACCTACTTGGTAAAAGAAGAGGGAAATCAGATAAAAAAATACAAGAAGAGAAAGATCACTTTGATAAGAAGATAGTGGTTCTGAAGAAGAATCAATTGAAAATCTTAGAAATGAAGGAATTCATAAACCAAAATAAAAATTTAATGGAGAGCTGCACCAACAGTTTAGACCACCTGAAAGATAGAGTTTCAGGTAATGAAGACAAAATATATGATCTGGAAAATAATGTTGATCATGAAGAAAAATGTTAAGAGACCATGACCAGAATTTTCAAAAATATGGGATAATATTAAAAGGTCAAATTTAAGATTCACTGGAACAGATGAAGGAATATGCAGTCTTTTGAATTAAAAAAATATATATGGAAATTTCCCACACCTAAAAAATGAAATGGAAAATCAGAACTCACTCCAAATATATAAAATTACAACAGACTCACTGCAAAACATATTATTTATAAAAATGCTTAACATGCATAAAATAGAATTTTAAAAGCAGCTAGATAAAAGAAAAAAAATGATCAGATTTGTAATAATCTAATCCATGTCTGAGCTTATTTTTCAACACAGACTCTAAAAGTTAAGAAGTCTTAGATTAATATATACCAAGCTGTGAAAGAAAATCGATGGCAACTAAGAATACTCTATTCAATAAAATTAAGCTTCAAATTTGAAGATAAAATTAAAACCTATCACAATAAACAAAGGATAAAAGAATTCATAACTAAAAAGCTGGCATTACAAAACATACATAATAAAATATTTCATGAAGAAATGGAGAATAAAAAATGAAAACCAGAAGAGGGTGAAGCTACACTACAGGAATAAGAGAATCTGACCAACATAAAAACCAAAAATAAATCAAAATAACAGGAAATAAAAAGCATGTCCCAATAATAAGACTGAATGCAAATGGTCTAAACTCATCAATCAAAAGACATAGGCTGGTATATTGGAATAAAAAAACAAAACCCAATAGTATGCCATCTTCAAGAGACTCACCTCCTAAGCAAAGACATCCACAGATTGAAGGTGAAAGGATAGGGGGGCGAAAAACATCATTCACATATATCTCATAAACAAAAAGGAGTTTATATTATCATATCAGATAAAGTGGACATCAAACCAAAATTAATTAGAAGAGACAAATAAGGCAATTACACAGAGCTTAATGAAATCATACAACAAAAAGAAATAACAGTCTTAAATATTTATGTCCCAAGCAGTAGAAGATAGAAAATGATTAAAATCAGACCTGAACTTAGTAAAAACAATTCAGAAAATCAATGAAACAAAAGTTGCTGCTTTGAAAGAATAAACAAAATAAAAATTCCTTAGCCAAGCTAACTAAAAGAAAGAAAAAAACTCAAATTTTTAAAATTCATGAAAAAATGGAAATATCATTATAAACACTACTAAGATACAAAATATAACCAGAAATTATTTTAAAAATTTATACTCCAAAAAGCTAGAAAGTTTTGAAGACATTGACAATTTTCTATAGCCAATACATACTAATATAAAACCAGGAGGATATAAAAAATTTAAACAAATTGATTTCATGTAATGAAATTGAAGATGCCATCAAAAGCAAAGAAAAGTCCATGACCAAAGGGATTCATGGCCAAGTTCTACCAGGACTTTAAAGAACTAATGCCAATCCTCCTCAAATTAGTCCATTAAATAAGAAAGGAGAGAACTCTTTGAAACAATTCTATGAGGTGCTGAAGCCAAAACTAGACAAAGACATATCAAGAAAAGAAAACTTCAGACCAATATCTTTTCAAAAGCATTATGCAGATTAAATGCAATTCCCATCAAAATTCCAATGATGTTCTTCATAGAAATATAAAATGTTGTCACAAAATTTATCTGAAAAAATAAGAGGTCCAAGATAGCCAAAGCAATCCTCAAAAAGAAAAATGAAGTGGGAAGCATCACAATACAAAGCCTTAAATTATACTACACAGCTATAGTAGCAAAAAGCAGTGTGTTATTTACACCGAAACAGGCAACACCAATGGAACAAAACATAAAACACAGAGACAAACCCTTATAAATATTGTTATCTCATGTTAGACAAAGGGTGCAAAAATATATACTGGAGAAAAGATAGCCTCTTCAACAAATGATGCTGGCAAAACTCGAAATTTACATTTAATGGAATGAAAGTTGACTTTATTTCTCACTTTGTACAATAATCTTCTCTAAGTATATAAAAGACTTAAGAATTAGAGCAAAAACTCTGCACATACTAGAAGAAATATAGGTCCAACACTTCAACATATTTGCTTAGGAATTAGCGATCTTAACAAGACTCCTAAAGTACAATAAGTAAAATAAAAAATCAGTAAATGGAATGACATCAAGCTAATGAACTTCTTCTCAGCAAAGAAAACAATCAAGAGTATGAAAAGAGAGTTTACAGAATGGGAGAAAATCTTTGCCACTTACACCTCAGATATGGCATTGATTTCCAGGATATACAAAGAACTCAAAAAACTTAACATCACAGAAGCAAATGACATTCAATAAAAAGGAAAAGGAACTGAACAGATTCTTCTCTAAAGAAGGAATTTGAATGGTCAATAATTATACAAAAATGTTTATCATCTCTATCAATGAGAGATGCAGATTTAAACTATACTGAGATATCATTTCACTCCAGTCAGTATGGAAACTATAAACAACATAAGCAACAATAATTGTTGGCTAGGATATAGGAAAAAGGGAATGCTCATACATTGTGGTGAGCCTGCAAACTGATACTATTACTCTGGGAAGCAGTATAAAGATTCCTCAAAAATCTAGGAATGGAACCACCATTTGAACCATTTGTACCACTCCTTAGAATATATTCAATGAACTTAAAATTAGCATAATACAGTGACACAGCCAATTAATGCATATAGTAACTCAATTCACAATAGCTAAGTTATGGAGACAACCTAGGTGCCCTTCAAGAGATGAATGGATAAAGAAATTATGGTACATGTGCACAATGAAATATTACTCAGCCATAAGTAAGAATGGCTTTATGACATTTACTAGTATATAGATAGATCTGCAGACTTTTATGCTAAGTGAAATAAGCCAATCCCCCAAAACAGCAGGTCAAATGTTTTTATTGATATGTAGAAGCTAAACCACAATAGGAGGGCAAGGGAAGAATATAAGTTGAGGACATTAGACAAAGGGAAATAAAGAAAATGGAGGGGAGGATAAGAATACAAAAGACAGAGGAATGAACCTGACATAATTTTCCTATGTACATATGTAAATAAAAATTAGGTGAATATCACCATTATGTATATCCACAAGAACAGGGTCCTAATTAGAATAAGTCTAAAGATGCATGTACAATTTTATCAAAACAGATAATATATTAGACATGTATGATTAAAAGGAATCAATAAAAAATTTTAAAAGGCTGTATTTTCCACCAAAATGTTTTTAGCACATTTTTGAGTATGAGATGACTATATCTATGTGGATTAGTCTCAGTGTTTTCTGTCCTATTGCATTGGTTCTCATGTATGTTTTGGTGCTGATATGATGTTGTTTTTGTTATTATAGACTTGTATTATAATTTGAAGTCTGGTATTGCAATGTCTGTAGCATAGTTCTTGTTGCTCAGGAGGCTTTGACTCTTCTGTGTCTGTTATTCTTGCAAATAAAATTTAGAATTTTTTTCTAATTCTTTGAATAATATCATTGGTATTTTGATGGGATTGTGTGGATTCTGAATATTGTTTTTGATAATATGACCATTTTGATAATATTAATTCTGCCTATCCAAGAGGATGAGAGATCTACTCATCTTCTGAATATTTTCATCTTTTAAGGTAAAAGTTTGTTCCCAAGTGTTATAAAATTTTCAGTGTAGAGGATTTTCGTGTTCATGGTTAGACTTACTTCCAAGTTTTTTTGTTTTTAAGATTATTGTATTATTAATTTTTAATAGATGGTTTTCCTCATTTCTTTTTCAGCCAATTCACTATTAGATTATAGGAAAGTAATTGCTTTACATATGTTCATCTTGCATTGTGCTAGTTCACTCTTTTTTTTCATCAGTTCTAAAATTGGTAGAAGTTAAGAAATAATTAAAATCAGAGATAAATTTAATGAAATTGAGAATTCATTAAAATGAAAAGAATCAATAAAACAAGGGGTAGCTTCTTGTAAAATATAAAGAAAATTAATAAACCCTTAGTCAAACTAAGCAAAAGAATTAGAGGAAACACTCAAACAAAATTAGAGATGAAAATGAGATAGCTTTACAGATACTTCTGAAATTTAGATGATCATTTGAAGTTATTTTGAAAATTTATACTTTATAAGCTTTAAAATCTTGAAAATATTCATAAATTCCTAGAGACATATGGCCTATCCAATTTGAACTTGAGTATATAAAAATCATAAACAGATCAATATCAATGGATAAAATTGAGTCAGTTATTAAAGGTCTTCCAACAAAGAAAAATTTGGGTCTGGATGAATTCTCAGTCAAGTTCCACTGGGCCTTTTATAGAAAAACTTATGTTAAAAATTCTGCTCAAATTATTTCATGAAATAGTAAAGGAGAAAAGACTGGCAAATTCATTTTATGAAGCCAGAATCACCCTGATGCTAAATTATACAAAAATACCAAAAGGAAAGAAATCTGCAGGCCAATATTCCTGACAAACATAGTTGCCAAATTCTTAATAACATATTGGCAAATCATAAAGTGTATTAAGAAGAGAATATGTCACCATCAAGTGGGTTTCATTCCAGGGATGCAAGTTTGGTCCAACATATGCAAATCCACATAACTGACCACATAAATAGAATTAAGTACAAGAATTGCATGATTATCTCTGTAGATGCAGAATAAACTTTTGACAAAGTCCAACACCCATTCATGATTAAAACACAAAAGAAAGTAGAAAGAGAAGGAAGTTATCTCAACATTACAAAGGCTATATACAATAAACCCAAAGCCAACATGACATAATAGAGAAAAAATGAAAACAGGAACAAGAGAAGTACTCTCACTATCCCTATTCAACATAGTCCTTGAAATTCTAGTAAAAGTGATCAGGCAATAGAAGAAAATTAAAGGGATACAAAAAGGGGAAAAAAAGAAGTCCAATGATCTCTGTTTGCTGATGACATTTTCCTATATTTATGAGACCCACAAATTCCATGGAAGTCCTTTTTTATGATAATCAAATTTAAGTCTTAAAATTGGTATGGGAAAAAGTTTTTTTTCTTGTCTTTCTGTAGCTTTCAGGTCTCTCATTCAAGGTTCAACATTAAGAATAGTTGTACCACTTAAAATAGTTCTGAAGTTTATGTTAGTAATAATAGGTCTATTGGTTTGGGAATTCCAAAAAATTTAAAAGATGTTTTTATGTCAAACTGCCCCTTATGTTCAAAACAGTTACCTATAATAATATAAATAATTACAAGTTTTTAATATTAGAAGAGATAAAAGTAAATGCATTGGCTTTGACTTAAATTATTATTTGAGGAAGAAGAAAGAAAGAGGGGAAAAAAGAAAAGAATCAAAAGATTCTGCTCTTTAATTTTTCTGAATTCAAAATAGGGACTGCATTGCTGTGTAGCTGCCCTGAGCCTTTGCATTATTGGCATATTCACAAGCATTTCTTCTATTTTATTATAGTTGATATACTTTTGAAATGTTATGTTGAATAGGCTTTATAAGTTATGAATGGCTAAATTAAATTGAGGCATTCTTAGTCATGTGATAGGACTCAAAAATAATTTTATACTTCATCATGAAAAGAATTGTTGAAATATGCAATTAGTACATTTTATCTAAACAAACAATAGTGAACAAGGACAAAATAACTATATTAATTGTAATTATTCATTCAATATATGTGTTGAATGGTCATGTTCTAGGCACTAAAAAAAAGTTTTATACAAAGTAATTTCCCTGATGTTATGGATTTTATAAATTAAATGGAGTATAACAGAATTAAGAATGAACATATACGAGAACAAGAAAAGTTAGGTAATAAATAACACTTAGGTCAAAAATATTGATTCTATAGAAAACAAATTGATGAAGCTAAATTTGATAATTGAAATATCCAAGGTGAGAGGTGAATTCCAAGGAACATGCCATATAAGAACCATAGGATTCTGAATTCTAAGCTGAGGGGAGATAAAATGCATGGCCTTGGACTGGAAGTGAGGTGGACTTGTTTGAACATACAAAAGATAGTGTGACTGAAATTTTATTGAAGGTGATTGTGCCACAGAGACAAGTCAGAGCTTTGAAGGCAAAGATAATTGGAATGTTTTCATTGTTCACTCTGTGGGAATTAGAAGCAGTTTAAGATAATTAAGGGGAAAATATTTAGAATCATAATAAAAGATATATTGGCTGCTGTGTAGACATTAATTAAAAAGATCAGAATACTTTATATGACTATATAAACTAATCTTCCACCAAAAAAACTGTGTGCAAAACTGTTGCTGGTAAACCAGAGTGCATAATCTCTTTATATGGTAAACATATTTTGTCGATTATTTTCCATTGTGAATATTCTCCCAAATTGAAAATATATTAAGATAAGCAAAGTTTTTTTTCTATTATCTGAACATTTACATGTAATGTAAAAAAAGTTGGCAAACTCAATAAGTACTATTTTTGCATCTGCACTCAAAATGAAACAGCAATAATTAAATTAAATTTCAATTCTGCTGTGGTTTGAATGTCTCTACCAAAATCTTTTAGGAAATTAAGTTCTGTTGTATCCTTACAAAGAAGTGAAAATGCTGCCATTCGAATATGAGATGTTTTAGTCCCTTTTTTATTGTTGTAACTAAAAGACCTGACAAAAACAATGTAGAGAAGAAAAAGTTTATTTGGCTCTTGGCTTCAGAAATCTTAATTCATAGCAGCCAACTTCTTTGTATGTGGTGCTGAGGATTGAACCCGGGCCACACACATGCCAGGCAAGCGCGCTACCGCTTGAGCCATATTCCAGCCCCTAGCCAACTTCTTATCTCTGGGCATGAGATGAGTCAGATCATGATGGCAGAAGGGTATAATGGAAGAAAGAACATAACTATTAGGAAGCAGAGAATGTTCTGTTCATCAGGAACAAAATAAAACCCCCAAATTATGCCCACAGTAACCTATATCCTCCAGCCACACCCTACTTGCCTGGTTACCATGTGGTTAATCTATATTAGTGGATTGATCCAGTGTTAATGTTAAGGCTCTCACAACACAAGTATTTCACATATGAATATTTTTGCATTATCTCAAAAGTGGCTTTGGGGAGACACCTCATCTCTAAACCATAACTTTCTGTCTCTGGCTCCCCAAAGCTCAAGCCCATTTCATAATATAAAATGCATTTAGCCAAGATGGTAGACCAGAGGGAGGCAGCATTCTGTGTCGCTCTGTGACCTGGGACTAAAGAAGTGAGAATACTGCTTCTCTGTGAGTGATATTCCTGCTTCCACACAGGAATCATAACCACCATGACCATGTAGAGCTCCAGGTCTCAGCTTCAGAATATGTCTCCCAACTACTTGCCCATGCAGGATTACCGAGTGCTCAAGCCTGACCATTGGCATCAGCAGCCACACAAAACTTTCAACCACCCACATGAACAGAAATTTAGGACACAGCTCCCATGCAGGACACCTGGCTGCTACCCTTGCACAGGATCCCCAGCTGCCACTCCTGTGTGGACCCCCATCAGCCAACACAGGACTCCCCCGGTCACCTCCATTGAGACTCTAAAGCAACAGAGATAGTTTCCTACGTGACATAGCCTATCTTCACTAGGGAACTTCATACAGGCTCTGAAGACAACGGATAGGCACAAGCTGCATACCAGAGACCCAGTCTCTGAACTCAATGACCAACGCCATCACCTGGCTCACCCCACCCGGCCCAATATCCAGTCCCTAAAAGCAAACACCTTCATCTTGGGTCATCATTTAGTTGGGGGAACTCCCAGTTTGGAACTCCAGTTGGCTAGGTACCCAGGTTCTAACTACCCCCTCTCCCAGAAGCCACTAACCCAGCATAATGACTTCCCAACAAAAACAGCTTTCAGCAGGGCAGGTGTGCAGTGCCCGCAAAGGACCACACACAAGATCCCCAGAGAGAAAGTCCCTTATTAGGAAGCAGTAAGGGAGAGGTTGAGTGTGATACAGTCTAGAGAACTGGAAGGTCTTTAGGAGAAATAAGGAGATAAGATGCCGCAGTCCGGCTGAAGCAAAATAACTGGGGGGTGACAAGCAATTTGTGTAGATTGATAGAGCTGGAGTGGGAGCCCTTTATTGTAGGACAGGAGGGGTATACATACATTTCATACAGTTTATCTTAATTAACATAAACTAGATACAGCAGTCAACCAATAAGCAATCTCCACACTTCATGGCTTGCTGGCGTTACTTCACAAACCACTCCCTCTGGCAAAATGCTAGGCGCCATTCTGACTTGATTACAGACTTTAACATTTTTTCCTTTTGTTTAATTTAAATAACAACCATAGTGGTTTTTACACAAACACCATAAATAATCTGCTACAAACAGAAGGGGAGGATACAAAATGCCACAATATCAAGCCAAATGATGGCTCCATGCAAGAAGCCCTTGGAAATATTATACCATCAATGACACCACTTGCAAAGATACCAAGTTACAATTTGTTGTAGATTATAGTTTGTTGTTTCAGTCCAGGTAAAGCAGTGTCTCAATAGATTAACTCACAGTCCAGGTAAATCATAGTCCAGGTAAGTTCTGCAGGCAGCTAGCTTAAATCACAGTCCAGGTAAGTTCTATAGGCAGCTAGCTTGCTCTGAAGTTTCCTCCAGTTATCAGCAACACTGGAAAGTCTTCCACCCTCGTCTTCAACAGCACTGGGACTAAGGCAGGAACTCCAGCAATGATGCTAAAGAAAATCTTGTAGCATTCCACTAAGAAAACAACCTTCTGAACAATTTAGTACATTATCTCAAGGTTTTTTACATTTGAAATAAGCCTTAATAGTGCTCATTACTCATTAGCTTCCAGTGTGGGAGAACCATTGTAGTTACTGGCCTTGGAAATGATCAAACTTCAAGGATGTGGGCCATCTTTTGCCTGCAGCATCCTGGGCAGTCCCACATGGCCCCAGAGAGAGTCTAGGAAGTGTCCCAGACTATGGGGAGAGTCCCAGGGAGCGTCCCAGACTTCAAACTGCCACTGGGCACAGGGAGCATGAGCCTGCAAGACTGTGCCTCTGGGTCAGGTTTGGGTTTGGGCTTTCACAATGGTGTCCCGCTACCCGGACAGGGGTCGGGGAAGAGCCAGTTGCCACCGCTTGGAAAGTCCTTGCTGCGCCATGACCAGCTCACGCACGTGGCAGCCGCTGCACCCTTCGGTAATGAAAAGTATTTAGAAATAGCCTTTTGTTGTAACTTTTTTCCTGATAATCCTTTTTTCTCTGAACTTTCTTCTTTCTGATTAGAGTTCCTGTGCTTCTGTCAACACATGCCCTAAGTATTTTTGGTTCCACTGGGGTGCCTCCTTCCCTTAGTAATTTACTTTTCACCCCTTCCATATTTTTATCAAAAAGACAATACAACATTTCAAGACAAAACAAGACACAAACATACTGTATCAATCTTCTCCATTTTTTAAAAATGGCCATTTTTTCTTTTGCCCTATCTGCCTAGGGACGAGCAGATTTGCTCCTGTCCTATCTTTCTAGGGATGGGCAGCTTTTTTTTTTTTTCATCACTTACCCCCGAGTGTCCCGGATCTCCCCGTACAGGCCACCATCTGCCGCAGTCTGGCTGCAGCAAAATAACTGGGGGGTGACGAGCAATTTGTGTAGATTAATAGAGCTGGAGTGGGAGCCCTTTATTGTAGGACAGGAGGGGTATATATACATTTCATACAGTTTATCTTAATTAACATAAACTAGATACAGCAGTCAACCAATAAGAAATCTCCACACTTAATGGCTTGCTGGCGTTACTTCACAAACCACTCCCTCTGGCAAAATGCTAGGCGCCATCCTGACTTGTTTACAGACTTTAACAATAAGACATGGTGCTCACATTACATGAATGGGCCCAAAAAGAAATCCCTGAGGTACAGTCTCTATTAGGAGACTGGCGGGTTCCAAACCTCACTTCCAGTTGCCCCCCACCCAGGACCAATCCTCCCTGCTTGGTTACCATCACCATTCTGAGGGCAGTGATACCAGCAAGCAAGAAAATACTTGTCTCCAACCAAAACAATCCTTATTTCTTCTTTGAGATTTTGTTTTCTTTTTTCCTTTTTTCTCCCTCTATTCTCCCGCCTAAAAATTTACAACATGAAAACAAATACTTCACATGAATTATGATATTGAGGACTGAGATGACTGAGTAGTATATTACAGTTGTGTTTATATATTCTGTTCTTTTCCTTTTTGTTTTGTTTTTCTCCAAGTTCTACTATTTTAATATTTTATTTATTTTTCTTAATATAAATATGTGTTTGTTTTATGTACTCTACTGTCTTCCCACTTACTTGTCTGTACCAAATTACTTCCTCTCTACTCACCTGCTACTAACCTTCTTCTTCATATTTCTCTTTTGTGAAAGAGAAATGTAAATTCTCACCTCCTACTTCATCAGCATATCTTCCTACACCTAACCCCCAGTTCTTTGTCTACCATCAGAAACTCTAAACCCTTTTTAAAACCTACTAATTATATTGTAGATAATATTTAAATTCACATTTCTGTACATTGTAATCAAACTGTAAATGTTTATTAGCAATTATTTGTTTTTAGATGATATATTGGGATCTGTTAATATTGTTCTATTCTCAAAGCAAAGGTATTGGAATCCAACAGGGGCACTATAAGCCCATAGGTAAAAATGGTAATGCCTCAGATCCACAGTACTAGAAGGAAAGACATATGAGCAACATGAATATTTGAGGGAAAGTGACCCAAAAAAATCAAGATACCACATTATTAGAATCCATGGCCATCACAGCAGATGAAATTACAGAGAAGTGTGGTGAGCCGTTCCTGCGGACTGTGGTCGCCATTACATGATGGTGCTGGCTCCGTTGTGGTCTGTGAAGGACAACTCCATATCAAAGAGAGTTGGCGTGTTCCCAGCTCCTTATCAGAGAAAGTTGGCGTGTCATTTTCTAGCACCCTGTGAGAAGGGTACACGTGGCAGCTTTGCATTGGGGTTCGCGGTGCTTTATTAAGGCTGGGAGGGGCATCCGAAGTTTAGTAGAAGTAGAAGTAGAGTAGAAGAAGTATTAGAAGAATATCAAGGGCCTGAATAAACTGCTGAAAGAAGATTCCTGAGTCGCGTCTTCCTTGCGGGCAAGGGGGGTCGCAACAGAGAAGGACTTCACAATGTACATAATTAAAATGTTCTGTGAATTAACAGATGGTATAAGAGAGCAAATACAGGCAGTAAAAGATCATTTCAACAAAGAGCTTCATAAACAAATACAGAAAGCAAAAGGTAACTTTAAATGGGAAATAGAGGTTTTAAAGAAAAACCAAACAGAAATTCTTGAAATGAAAGAAACAATAAACCAAATTAAAAGTTCAATTGAAAGCATCACCAAAAAATTAGACCACTTGGAAGACAAGACTTCAGACAATAAAGACAAATATATATAATCTTGAAAAGAATGTAGAGCACACAATGAAAATGGTAAAAAAAAAAATGAGCAGAACATTCAAGAAATGTGGGATAGCATAAAAAGACCAAATTTAAGAGTTATTGAAATAGAGGAAGGCATAGAGTCCCAAACCAAAGAAATGAACAATCTACTAAATGAAATAATATCAGAAAATTTTCCAAACATGAAGAACAAATTGGAAAACCAAATTCAAGAGCCTTATAGGATGCCAAATGTACACAATCAAAACTAATCTACATCAAGTCACATTATAAGGAAAGTGTCTAACATGCAGAATAAGGAGAGGATATTAAAAGTGATGAGAGAAAGGAATGATATTGCATATAGGGGAAATCAATTAGATTATGTGCAGATTTTTCAACCCAGACCCTGAAAGCTAGAAGAGCCTGGAATAATATATATCAAGCTTTGAAAGAAAATGAATGCCAACCAAAAATCCTGTATCCAGCAAAATGAAGCTTTAGATTTGATGATAAAGTAAAACCTTCCATGATAAATAAAAGTTAAAAGAACTTATAGCTTGAAAACCTGCACTACAAAAAATACTTGGCAAAATATTCCATGAATAGGAAATGAAAAACAACAATGAAAATCAGCAGAGGGAGGTATTACACTAAAGATAAAACTAACCAAAGAAGAAACCAAGTCAAGTTAAACAACAAAAATAAACAAAAATGACCAGGAATGCAAATCAAGTCTCAATAATAACCCTGAATGTTAATGACCTACACTCACCAGTAAAAAGACATACATTAGCTGATTAAATTAAAAAAAAAAAACAATATGTTGCTCCAAGAGATTCATCTCATAAGAAAAGGCATATGCCCGACTGAAGGTGAAAAGTTGGAAAAAATCATACCACTCACATGGACTGCAGAAGCAAGTAGGGATTTCAAATAAAGGAGTTTAAGCCAAAGTTAATCAAAATGATAAAGAAGAACATTACATACTACTCAACAAGACATAACAATTATAAATACATATGCCCCAAACCATGAAGCATCTATGTTCATAAATCATACTCTTCTCAAGTTCAAGAGTCAAATTTACCACAACACAAAAATCCTGGGTGACTTTAACACACCTCTTTCACTACTGGGTAGATTTTCCCCAAAAAAGCTGAACAAAATCTAAGAACTTGCTAAAAAAATCAATAACTTAGACTCAACTGACATATACAGAATATTTCATCCTTCAATGAGCAAATATACTTTCTTCTCATCAGCACATGGATACTTCTCTAAAATAGACCATAGATTCTGCAATAAAGATACTCTTAACAAATAGAAAATAGTAGAAATACTACTCTGAATTCTACCATATCACAATGGAATTAAAACAGAAATCAATGATAAAATAAAAAATAAAAACTACTCCAACACCTGGAGACTAAATAATATGCTACTGAATGAACATTAGGTTGCAAAAAAACATCTTAGATGTAAATGAGAACACTAGTACAACATATCAAAAGCTCTGGGATACTATTAAGGCAGTATTAAAAGTAAAGTTCATTGCATGGAATTCATTCTTTAAAAGAAGAAAAAGTCAACAAATAAAAAATGACCTAACATTACATCTCAAAGCCCTAGAAAAAGAACAAACCAAAACCAAAAGCAGTAGAAGACAGGAAATAATTAAAATCAGAGCCAAAATCAATAAAACTGAAATAAAAGAAACAATTGAAATAATCGCCTGAACAAAAAGTTGGTTCCTTGAAAAAAATAATAAAATTGACAAACTCTTAGCCTAATAAAGGAGAGAGACAACTCAAATTACTAATATATGTGATGAAAAAGCAAATATCACGACAGACTCTATATAAATACAGAAGATAAATAGAAATTATTTTGAAAACTTATAGTCCAATAAAATAGAGAATATCAAAGGCATTGACAAATTTCTAGAATCCTATGATTTGCCCAAATTGAATCAAGATAATATACACAATTTAAGCAGATAAATTTCAACAATGAAATAGAAGATGACATTAGAAGCCTACTACCAAAGAAAGACCCAGGGCCAGATGGATACACAGTTGAGTTCTACAAGACGTATAAAAAATAACTAATTCCTATACACTCCAAATTATTTAATAAAATAGAAAAAGAACCACTTCCAAACTAATTTTATGAGGCCAATATTACTCTGATTCTAAAACCAGACAAAGACACATCAAAGAAATAAAACTTCAGACCAATATCTCTAATGAATATAGATGAAAAAGTCCTCAATAAAATTCTGTCAAATCAAATACAAAAACATATCAAAAAGATAGTATACCACGACCAAATGGATTTCATTCTAGGGATGCAAGGTTGGTTCAACATACAGAAATGGATAAACACAATTCGTCACATCAATATAAGAATCATATGATCATCTCAATATATGCAGAACTGCATTCTACAAAATACAGCACCCATTCATGTTCAAAACACTAGAAATACTAGTGATAACAAGAACATATCCAACATCATAAAAGCTAAGCCCAGGCCAATATCATTCTAAATGGAGAAAAATTGAAAGCATTCTCTCCAAAAACTGAAACATAGAGGGATGCCCTCTTTCTGCACTTCTATTTAACATAGTTCTTGAAACTATGAGCAATTAGACAGATGAAAGAAATTAAAGGGATATGGATAGGAAAACAAGACTCAAACTATCAATATTTTCCATCAATATGATTCTATACCTAGAAGACCCCAAAAGGCCCACCAGAAAGCTTCTAGAACTAGTAAATAAATTCAGCAAAATAGCAGGATACAATATCAACACCCATAAATCAAAGACATTTCTGTATATCAGTGACAAATTCTATGAAAGTGAAATGAGGAAAACTACCCCTTTTACAATAGCCTCAAAAAATTATAAAATACTTGGGAATTAACCTAAAAAAAAGAGAAGAAAGACCTCTACAATTAATACAACAGAATACTAAAGAAAGAAACTAAAGAAAACCTTAGAAGATGTAAAAATCTCTCTTGTTCTTGGATAGGCAAGGTTAATATTGTCAAGATGTCCTTACTACCAAAAGCACTATACAGATTTAATGCAATTTCAATCAAAATCCCAATGACATTTCTCATAGAAGTATAAAAAGCAGTCATGAAATTCATCTGGAAAAATAAGAGACCCAGAATAGCTAAAGCAATCCTTCACAAGAATAGTGAAGCAGATGGCATCACTGTGTTAGACGTTAAACCATACTACAGAGCAATAGTAACAAAAACAGTCTATTGGCACCAAAATAGACTAATAGACCAATGGTACGGAACAGAGGACACAAAGATAAACCCATATAACTACAGTTATCCTATATAAAACAAAAGTGTCAAAAACATACATTGGAGGAAAGATATTCTCTTCAACAGATGATATTGAAAAAACTGGAAATCCATATGCAACAAAATGAAATTAAAACCCTATCTCTAACTATGCATAGAACACAACTGAAAGTGGTTCAAGGACCTAGGAATTAAACCAGAGACACTGTGCTTATAAGAAGAAAAAGTAGATGCAAATCTCCATCATGTCAGATTAGGCCCCAACTTATTTAATACGACTCCTATAGCACAAGAATTAAAATCAAGAATCAATAAATAGGCTTTTATATGAATCAAACTTAAAAGCTTCTTCTTGGCAAAAGAATCAGCCAGAGAGGTAAATACAGAGCCTACATCTTGGGATTAAATTTTTTCTACTCTCATTTCAGATAGAGCATTAATCTCTAGTGTATATAAAGAACTCAAAAAGCTAACTACCAAAAAAAATAGCTCAATCAATAAATGGGTCAAGGAAATGAACATACATCTCTCAAAAGATGACAATCAATCAACAAATATATGAAAAAATATTCAACATCTCTAGCAATTAAAGAAATGCAAATCAAAACTACTCTAAGATTTCATCTCACTGCAGTGAGAATGGCAGCTATTTTTTAAATTTTTAAAAAAATTTTTAGTTGTAGTTGGACATAATCTTTATTTAATTTTTTTATGTGGTGCTAAGGATCAAACCCAGGGCCCCGTATATGCTAGGTGAGCACTTTACCACTAAGCCACAATCCCAGCCGAGAATGGCAGCTATTAAGAACACAAAAAAACAATAAATATTGGTGAGAATGTAGGGGAAAAGGCATACTCATACATTGCTGGTGGGACTGCAAATTGGTGCAGCCACCGTGGAAAGCAATACAGAGATTCCTTGGAAAGCTGGGAATGAAACCACCATTTGACCCAGTTATCTAACTCCTTAGTCTATACCCAAAGGACTTAAAACCAGCATACCATAGGGACACAGCCACATCAATGTTTATAGCAGCACAATTCACACTAGCTAAACTGTGGAACCAACCTAGATGCCTCTCAGTAGATGAGTGGATAAAGAAAATGTGGTATATATACACAATAGAATATTATTCAGCAATAAAAGAGAACAAAATCATAGCATTTGCAAGTAAATAAATGTAGTTGGAGAATATAATGCTAAGTGAAGTTAGCCAGTCCCAAAACACCAAATGCCGAGTGTCTTCTCTGATATAATGAGGCTTGGGTTGGGGAGGGAAAGTATGGGAGGAGTAGACAAATTCTAGATAGGGCAAATGGGTGGGAGGGAAATGGAGAGGGTATGAGGGTAAAAAGATGATGGAATAAGATGGATATCATTACACTTAGTACTTGTATGAAGACACAAATGGTGTGAATATACAGTGTATACAACCAGAGATATAAAAAATTGTGCTCTATGTGTATAATATGAATTGTATTGCATTCTGTTATTATCCTCACAAATTACAATAAAAAATAAAGAAAATGCATTTAGTCTATTTTTAAGAGTCTCTGTAGTCTTAATAATTCCAGCATTTCCCAAATGTCCAAATCCAACGTCTCTGAGACTCAAGGCAAATTCTCAACCTGAACCGCTGTGAAAATAAAAAGTCAAAGTACACACATCCATTATATATAATGGCACAAAGTAAACATTTCCATTTCACAAGGGAGAATTAAGTTCATAAACAAAAATAAAAAAGGTTTGGGATTAATGCAAGACTGAAATAAAAATGGATAAACAAATTTTATAGCTCCATATTCAGCATCTGCAGCACATGCTATTATTATATTCTCCTCAATGGGTTTGTGTAATTCTGTTTCCATTGCCTTTGCTGCTTGCAGCATATATGGCCTCTCTCTCTTGGTTTGTTTCTGCTTGATTCCTGCATATTTGGTCAGCAAATATCCCATGGTACTAGCATCTTTGAATTTGGGTGTCTCCACTGCAATTTTGACTTTCGTCTGTCTCACATCTTTACACATCACCCTGTCACAGGCAGCCCTGAGGGACACTGACCCTGCTACATTTTTCCTAGCCATTTGCATTCCTTTGAAACCTCTGTGGAAGCCTCAATAATCACCTAAATATGGCATCTTTTATTCTTGGAGAACCAGCACTACATGGTTGATTCCAAGGTCTGCCACAGTCATGAGAAGTAACTAAGCCTCCTAAGACCAGGAATGACTGTATGGCTAAACATGGTGAAAACATTTCATAGAGTCCCCTGTTAATGTAAGGGACTCTTTTGGTCTTCTCTCAAAGAAATTTTTATTTTTATATCCTTAAACCTGAAATGAGTGTGATCTTGCCAATTACTGAAATGTCAAACCATCTTTCCTATTATCTCTGTGCAAAGTACTTAGCATTTCTATAGTGAATTGATGTATTTAGTGACCAAAACTCCCTTAGCCCCAGATTTACCCACACTTTTCTGGTCAAACTGTAAGATATTCAAATCTTTCTGCTCTGATATCTGCTCCTGATTATCAGAGTAAAATTGGCTAAAAGCCATCAGTAATATAATTGCCACTGTCTCAAAGTTGTGCTGCCTTGAAATTTCCTCTGCCAGATTAATTATTTCATCACCTTTAAATTTAGCCTCAGAGAAATTCTGAGAACATGGACAAAATATCAACAACTTTTTTTGCCAGAATGTAACACAAATGGCCTCTTTCTCCCCTGAGACCTCATGAGCCCAATCTTTACTGTCAACAGATCTATCAGCATTCTCATCTTCTTAACTCCCACCGAGTTACCCATTAAGCTCCACTTATTATGATCCAAAATTTTCTGGCATACATTTTTTTTTAATTTTCAAAATTCTCAACCCCCTCCTTGAAAACATGCTCCAAAATCTTTTGAATCACATAGTCAGGTTAGTCACAGCAACAATTCCACATCTTGGTATGAATTTCTATTTCATTCAACTTTTGCACCACTGTGACCAAAAGACGTGACAAAAATAACATGGAGGAGGAAAAGTTTATTTGGCTTATGGTTTCAGAGGTCTCAGTCCATAGATGACCAATTCCATATCTCTGAGCTCTAGGCAGGGCAGAACATTGTTGCAGAAGGGTGTGGTAGAGGGAAACCACTAAGGACATAGCTACCAGGAAGCAGAGAGAGCCATGTTCATGAGACAAAATATAAATCCCTAAACCATGCCTCCCCCATGACCTACATTTTCCAACAACTACATTCCTGTGCATTAATCGATATCAGTGGATTAGATTAATCCATATCAAGTGATTAGGTTTAGGTCCTCAAAACACAATTATTTCATTTCTTTAAAATCTTACATTATCTCATACATAAGCTTATAGGGGACAGCTATTATCTAAACCATAACATGAGGTGTCTCCCAAAACCTCCTGTGTTATTTGAGAAATGTATAGAGATGAAGTGATTGTCTTATGATAGCTGTACTGTTGTCTTCCCAACCTAGTTTTATATGGAATGAGTGGTAATTGTATGCAGATGGGGCATGACTAGATGAGGTAAGTCCTGGAAGGTTCATCTTCACTGTGGCCCCTTATATACATACCTCCCTCTCTCTGTCTTCCATCTCTCTCTCTGCTTTCTGGCTGCCATGAGTGAAGTAGTGCTGTTCTTCCATGCCCTTCCACTGGGATGTTCTGCCTCACATTGGGCCCAGAGCAATAGACCAGTGAGGCAATGCTGACTAACATAGGGACCTTTAACAGGTGATTAGATCATGAAATTTTCCTTCTTGTGAGTGGATTGATGCCCTTGTGATGGGTTTTATGGTTTGGGTGTGAGGTGTCCCTCAAAAGCTCATGTGTGAGACAATGCAGGAAAGTTTAAAAGAGAAATAATTGGGTTATGAGAGCCTTAACCCAATCAGTGAATTAACCCCATGTTGGAATAAACTGAGTGATAACTGAAGGTAGGTAGAGTGTGAGTGGAGGAGATGGGTCATTGGGAGTGTGCCTTTTGGGTGTATATTTGTATCTTGTGTGTTGAGTATCTCTCCCTGCTTTCTGATTATCATATGAGCTGTTCCCCTCTGCCATACATTTCAGTGATAATGTTGTGCCTCACGTCAAGCCCTGAGGAATAGAACCAGTTGTCTCTGGACTGAGACCTCTGATATTATGAGCCCCCAAATAAGCTTTTCCTCCTCTACAATTGTTCTGACTGTGTCTTATAGTCACAGCAGTGAAAAAGCTGACTAACACAATGGGATTAGGTTACCATGATACTGGGTTTATATAAACAAGTTTGTCCCAATTTCCTTTCTTTCTCATGTGTGCTCACTTTCTCTTCTGCTATGTTATCATGAAACATAATGGCCCTTGGCAAATGCCAACATCATGTTATTGGATTTCCCAATCTCTAGAAACATGAGCCAAATAAACTTTTATTGTTTATCAATAACTCAGTCTGTGTAATTCTATTGCACCAAAAGAAAATAGGAAAAAAACTCCACAAAAATGGTTCCAGAAGTGTGATTGTTTCTATTACATGTGTCTGAATATTTGCAAGTGGCTTTGGATCTGGAAATGAAGAGGTAGGGCTGAAAGAGTTTAAAGGAGAAGCATAGGATAAATCCTGTATTGCCATAAATATGTCATTAAAGGTGATTCTGGTCAGAGTTCCAAAGCTAATGAAAACTATAGGGAATAAATCATCATAGACATTTATTAAGTGGTTCTGACCAGAAAGTAGATAGAATTGTGGAAGTTACACTTCTATGTGATCACCATTTTTAGATTCCATACATGAGTGAGATAATGTGGTATTTGTCTTTCTGGCTTATATACCTTACCATAAGGAAATACAGTTTCACTCATTTGCCCCAAATGATAGGATTTCAATCTTTTTAAATGCTGAATAGTATTCAAAATTTTCTTTATTTAATTATCAGTTGATAAATACTTATTTTTTTTTCATTTCTTAGCTATTTTGAACTGTGCTACAATGAAGGCTATACTTATCATACAGTTGCAAAGAACAAGGCAGGATTATCTCTGTGTCCTAGGATTTTATGAAAGATGAACTATTGCCCACATCCTGCATGAGTGGGAGATGGGTTTCCCTTCAGTAGGATGAGCTGGCTGAGAAATAAAAGCTAAGAAAAGTAGCTTAGTTTAGCTTTGTGGCAAAATGACCACAGAACACAGAAAGTTAATTTCAAAGAGGGGGCAGAAATGAGCAAAGCTGACCAGATAGGTCCATCTTCTAACAAAGAAAGGAGCTCATATTTCCTGTATTTATATCAGAAGACATCAACGAAATACTATGGGAAGTTCTTCACAAAACGGGATAGAGGTGGGAGCAGGCAGGCTGCTCAGTTCCTAGTGGGTCACACCCATCACCTGTGCTGGGCAGGACCTTCTAGCAGAGTGGATGGATAGTTCGCTTGCATCAGGTGGTCCATCCCAGTGGAACTACCATGGGAATCCCTCCCTGGCTACAAAGCTGAAAAGGTCCTCAAACATTTCAGGGATGGCGTCCCACAGTGAAACATAACAGTGATAACTAGAATATACCCTTGAATAAATATTCAAGAAGTGAGGCAATCAGGCTGATGCATGGCTTGAAGTCCAATCTCAAATTCTGAATAAACGAACTACTCAGAATTTGCTTAATTTGGGGAGGCTGGAAGTATTTACTTTGGGGAGGCTGGAATATGAATCAATGTTTAAAAAAGTAAAAAATAAAAAGTTTAAAATCTTATTAATGGGGCTGGGGATGTGGCTCAAGCCATAGAGTGCTCGCCTGGCATGTGTGTGGCCCAGGTTTGATCCTCATCACCACATATAAACAAAGATGTTGTGTCCGCCAAAAACTAAAAAATCAATATTAAAAAAAATTCTCTCTCTCTCTCTCTCTCTCTCTCTCTCTCTCTCTCTCTCTCTCAAATAAATAAATAAATAAATATTTTTTAAAAAAACTTATTAATGCTTTTCTTTGATGTGGCTTTTTCTGGTTTTGGAATCAGGGTGATATTGGCTTCATAGAATGTTCCCTCTTTTTCTATTACATGGAAAAATTTGAGGCATATTGGTATTAGTTCTTTTTTGAAGGTCTTATAGAACTCAGCTGTGAATCCACTGGGTCCTGGGCTTTTCTTGGTTGGTAGGCTTCTGATGGCATTTGCTATTTCATTGCTTGAAATTGATCTGTTTAATTTGTGATTCAGTTTGGGTAAATCATATGAGTCTAGAAATTTATTGATATCTTTGATATTTTCTATTTTATTGTAGTACAAATTTCAAAATAATTTCTAATTATCTTCTGTATTTCTGTAGTGTCTGTTGTGATATTTCCTTTTAAATCATGGATTTTAATAATTTGAGTTTTCTCTCTCCTTCTCTTCCTTAGCATGTCTTGTTATGTATGGGCCAGGCTATATGGAAAATGATCAAACAGACACCATTTACCCTGAGACTCCATATCATTTAAGAAATGCTTCTTCCATGGGAAAGTCCCACCTCTGTACCCATTAATAGTTATGTACAATAACATACTTGGCAACAAATAATAGCAATTCTTATACAATATAAAGTCTCTTTGATTTCCATATTTCTTGAGCAATGTACCTTGTCAGAGATTGATTGTCTAGATGTTAGTAACCATTCTCTAACTTGTAGTGAAGTAGGGTCATTTTGACCCACTTCCCTTCTTTTTGCTTGCTGTTATGCCAACCTGGAACGTGCAGCAGAAAATACCAATTTACCTATTGCATTATCTTGCTAACTACCCAGTTCAGCTTCTGCACCTGCTTGCTTTCAGCTGCATCAACTTGGATGTAGTTTTTGTGGCTTTTGCCTTTAAATATCCTAAAATTCTCAGGCTCAGGACTGCTTCTTACAGAGACAGTAATGGGTGCTGTGGAAACTGTCTGCAGCTGGCTAAAAAAAGAAAAACAACTTTCAATTTGGACAAAACTGAGACTTAGTGGATTTTATTCATTTTTTCAAAGAACCATCTTTTTCTTCTGTCAATTTTTTTCAATTGTTACTTTTGTTTCAATTTCATTGATTTCAGCTCTGATTTTAATTATTTTCTGTCTTCTACAACTTTTGGTGTTGGTTTGTTCTTCTTTTTACTAGGGTTTGAGATGTAATGGTAAGTGGTTTGTTTGTTGGCTTTTTCTTCTTTTAAGGAATGAACTTCATGCAATGAACTTTTCTGTTAGTTCTGACTTCATAGTGTCCCAGAAATTTCAGTATGTGGAATGAGTGTTCTCATTCACCTCTAAGAATTTTTTAATCTCTTATTTGATGTCTTCTGCAATCCATTGTTCATTCAATAGCATATTATTTAGTCATATCAAAGAAAGAAAACTTCAGACCAATATCTCTAATGAACATAGATGCAAAAAATCTCAATAAAATTCTGGCAAATCAAATACAGAAACATATCAAAAAGACAATGCACCATGATCAAGTGGATTTATCCCAGGGATACAAGTTTAGTTCAACACACAGAAATCAATACATGTAATTCATTACATGAATGATTGAAAAAAAAATCATGTGATCATCTCAATAGATGCATAAAAACCATTCAACAAAATATAGCACCAATTTATGTTCAAAACACTAGGTAAACTACAGGTGATAGTAACATGTCCAACATTGTAAAACATATCTATGCTAAGCTCAGTTTTCTCCATCATTCTAAATGGAGAAAAATTGGCAGCATTTCCTCTAAAAAATGGAATAAAACAGGGATGCCCTCTTTTAGCACTTTTATTTAACATAGTGCTTTAAAAACTAGCCAGTGCAATTAAACAGATGAAAGTAATTAAATGAATATTAATCAGAAAAGAAGAACTCAAACTATCATTAATTTCCAACATGATTCTATACCTAGAGGATCCAAAGAGTTCCACTAGAAAACTTATAGAACTATTAAGTGAATTCAGCAAACAAGAAAGATATGAAATAAACAACAATTAATCAAATGCATTTCTCTATATCAGTGACAAATCCTCTGAAAGAGAAACTAGGAAAACTACTCCCATTTACAGTAGCCTTAAAAAAAATACTTGGGGATCAACTTAACAAAAGAGTGAAAGACTTCTACAATAAAAACTACAGAATGCTAAAGAAAGAAATTAAAGAAGACCTTAGAAGATGAAAATATCTCCCTTGTCCTTGAATAGGCAGTATTAATGTTGTCAAAATGACCCTAACATCATTATCACTGTACAGATTTAATGCATGTACAATCAAAATCCCTATGACATTCTCTGTAGAAATAGAAAAAGCAATCATAAAATTCATCTGGAAAAATAAGAGACCCATAATAGCCAAAGAAATTCTTAGAAAGAAGAGTGAAGCAGGTGACATGACTATACCAGAACTTAAACAATACTACAGAGCCATAATAACAGAAACACCATGGTATTGGTACCAAAATAGACTTGTAGACCAATGGTACAGAATAGAGGGCACAGAGACAAACCCACATAAATACGGTTATCTCATACTAGGCAAAGTTTCCAAAAATATACATTGGAGAAAACATAGCCTCTTCAATAAATGATGATGGGAAAATTAGAAATTCATATGCAGCAAGATAAAATTAAACCATTTTCTCTCAACATGCACAAAACTCAACTTGAAATGGTTCAAGGAGCTAGGAATTCGACTAGAGAACCTGAATCTATTAGAAAGAAAACTAGGCCCAAATTTTCATTATGTTAGATTAGGCCCTGACTTGTTTAACAAGACTCTTGTAGCACAAAAAATAAAATCAAGAATCAATAAGTGGGATAGATTAAAACTGAAAACTTCTTCACAGAAAAAAAAAATCAGTGAGGTGAAGAGAGAACCTACAAAATGAGAGCAAATTTTTACCACACGAACATCAGCTAGAACATTAGTCTCTAGGATATATAAAGAACTCAAGATATTTAACACCTAAGAAACAAATCAATCAATAAATGGGCTAAAGAACTGAAGAAATGCTTCACATTTGATCAACAAATATATGAAACAATGTTCAAATAGAGAAATGTAAATCAAAACTAAAATTTCATCTCACTCCAGTCAGAATGGCAGCTATTAAGAATACAAATATCAATAAGTATTGACATGAATGTTGGGGAAAAGGCACACTCATACACTGCTGGTGGGAATGCAAATTGGTGCAACCAATATGAAAAACAATGTGAAGATTCCTTGGAAAACATGGAATGGAACAATCATTTGATCCAGCTACCTGACTCCAAAGGACTTAAAAACAGCATACTACAGTGACTCAGCCACTTGAATATTTATAGCAGCACAATTCACAATAGCTAAATTGTGGAACCAAACTAGGTGCCCTTTAGTAGATGAATAGATAAAGAAAATGTTGTATATATACAAGTGGGATATTACTCAGCATTAAAAGAGAGTAAATTCAAGGCACTGGCAGGCAAATGGATAGTGTTGGAGAATTTCATGCTAAGTAAAGTTAGCCAATTCCAAAAAACCAAAGGCTGAATATTTTCTCTGATAAGCAAATGCTGATTTATAATGGGGGGGCATTGGAGGAATGGAGGAACTTTTGATAGGACAAAGGGGAGGAAGGGGAATGCAGGGGGACTGGGAGTAGGAAAGATGGTGAGATGAGATGGATATCACTATCCTAGGTGCATGTATGAAGAAATGAACGGTGTTACTCTAATCTGTGTATAAGCAGAGAGATGAAAAATCATGCTCTATATGTATCTTATGAATTTAAATGCATTCTGCTGTCATGTATAACAAATTAAAATGAATAAATATTTTTTTTAAAGTTAGGTTTTTTTTTCAAACAGAATGTGATTAAGCTAAATTTTCTCTCACCATCCTAAAAACAGGCACCTAATATTCTCATAAGCAGAGATCTGCCTTAGGAACACTTATTTTCATCTTGCAGACACTGGAAGACTTGCTTCTATGGTAATATCTGTTAATAGAGAAAATCAACAGTTTCTGATATTTAGACACTCTTCTCTTTATTATGATGAAATTAAGCTTATCAATCAACATCCCAGGTTTTCACATAGGAATTTCAATGAACATTTTAATGTTTCAATTACAAATATAAACTGATAGAAATACATCGGTAGATGTATAAGGACAATGTAGATAAAGACAACACAAACCTAACAGAAATGAAGAAGCACTTGTCTGTGTGTAGATGTGTTTGCATAAGGAAATACATTGCACTAGCATGTAGGAATAGGAGACTGATTAACAAAGGATAAATTGAAGAACAGGGAAATAGTGTTGACAACTGAAATTATGAGAACTAAAAATTAATAAACATGATAACCTACATTAAAATGTCATAGATAAATGGGTAAACTGAGGAAAATATTCAAGAATGAGATTTCAAAAAAGGTAAAGATGTGTGATATTAGAAGAATAAGTATAATAGATGTTCAATTTAAGAGGTAACAAGTACATATATTAGAACTCCAGAGCCATAGGACAAAGAAACAAGAGAAGAAATGAACAAATATTAATTTAAAGTTTCCCAGAACTAATGTTTCTGTATTTTTAAACAGCTCAATGATAAAGAAGATAAAATCCACATATAATGCTGTGGATTTTTCAAGCATAAAATTTTTTCATTACTTAAAAGATTAAAATCATAATGCCATTAAAATGCTGAAGAATAATCCTTTAAGAATAGAATGCTATGAGATAAAACAATTTCATTTTTAAAGAACATAACATTCTTCAAAGAGTCTATTCCTAGTAAAACTATCAATCAAATATAATTTAAAAAATATTGCTGTCATGTACCTTCTCCTGTCATTGTTTAGGAGATATTTTCAATGAATAAGGGGAAAAAAACCAGAAAGGTATTGTAAGGAGTCGTTCTGGAAATACATACCCTTAAGTCCTGAGAAAAAGACACTGAACAATAAATTATTCCACCACTGCAATAACTTGGGCTTTACCTCTGTTTGGATAATAAGACGTGGCTTCAGGAGTAGGCGTTACCCAGTGGGGTTGAGTTACACTCACTTGTTCCTTTGTAATCCTACTCATTTGCCCTTTGTGGGATAGAATGTTCCAAGGAATCTTCCCTTGTGTGTCCCCTGTATAAGAATAAAGAATTCCAGTGAATCTCTCTCTTTCCATGGACTCCTAAGGTGGGAGAGCTCTCCCGGATTTTGAAAAGGTACCTCTGTGTGTTTGCATATTTTCTTTGCCATTTTCTTAAATTATTGGAGTAATCAGATTTGTGAACCCAGCATTGGACACCAGCTAGGATACATAGATAGTGATAAATGCAGGCTCCGCTAGAATGTTTTAAGGTAGTTGACAAAATGCATATGGATAAAGTGTAGCCCTCTTTCATAAGCACACTTTTTATGACTTATTGTGTGAAACTAATGTGCATTTTTTGGGTTTGAAATGTTTCAGATAAGAATTCTTTTTTAATTTATGTACTGGAAATTAATGTGTAAGGAATGAAGGAAGAAAGGAAAGATGGTTTTATTTGTGGGACATTAAAATTCCAGAAGTTCTCTGCTTCTAAAAAAAGAGTAAAGTATTTTCAATTTTTAAAAAAATTTTATTGTTACTTTCTAGAATTATTTAGACAATTTGATTTGGGCAAATAAATCTGCTGAGGCTCTTACTGCACCCTACCAAACAATTAAAATCTAGTGAGCTATAACTCACCAGCTCTCACACAGATGCAGGACTCTAACCTGCCAGTGGCACTACTTTTAACCTTTAGATAACCTGGCCTGGGTGCCAAATGCTTGCCTGCCAGTGCCAGCATCTGCCATCAGAACTGGCTTTTGAGTTGGGGACTTTTGGTGTGTTGATGCACTGCAAAGGGACAGTGCAAAAGATGGAGGAACAACTGCTCCATGAGCGGGCTAACCACTGAGGACAGGTCACAGAGACAAGGCAGGCCAGCTGCTGCCCACGGTATCCTACCCAGGTGAGGCTATACGTGGCACCAGGGGAAGCTCCCCCTGCCATTCAAGCCTTCTTCATGGGCACAGGCTCACCCCAGCAGATAACAGGTGCACAGTGGCAACCTGGCTTCCTGTTTCTGCCTCCCAGTGACTAGCCCATCAGCCAGGGCCACCATCGGAACTGCTATGACCCCAGGGAACTGGGGAAATGCCCACATGATGTGGTCACAGAGGGACTCCAGGCAGGGGAACATAACAGATCGAATGCTATAGAAGACAGTAATATTGTCTTTGAAAATATATATTTAAAAAACTCTGACTTGAAAAGTGATTCATAAGTCAGCTCCCACACAGAAAGAAATTTTATGAAAGACAACCAAATTATTTCTATTACAGTATTCATTATCTGTAGGGAAAATTATGATATATGACAAAATGTACACTTAAGTTAATTTTAAAAGGTAATTTAAGTAGATATAACATAAAAGTTCTTAATGAGTAGAAAACATTGTGTCATCATTTGATTGGAAGCATTTTTATTATTTTTTGTAGTAGCATAAAATAATTCTGTATCTCATAACCAGAGGTAGCTGGTTGTGTAAGCTGATAATATATAAGAAAAATAGGTATAGTGAAGGATGCCATTGGTGGAACGGGAGTAACGCAAAGTATCTGTGTTACATTTTTTCAAATATGGCTTAATAAAGCCTAGACCCAAAACAGTGAAAAATGGCAGCCTCAGTGAATTTACTGTGAATAAGTGTAAACATTACATTTCTTAAAAAGAAGTCAACATATTACATGTAAATTTAAAGGGTGAGAACTACAAATGTAAGCACAGCATTTTGAAATTTGAAGGAAAATATCAGAAGAAACTTTTATATAATTGAAAGGCACTTAATGGTGGCAGGCATTGATCTCTGTTTTCTACTAAAGGACTTGTAATTTATTTTTTTAAACTAAGTATATCAAGTACTTAGTAATTTTTAAAAATTAAACAATGTAATTAAATAATTTTAAAAACACAAAAGATATCTGATGTTCATTACATTAAGTACTTTCAAAGAAATGATGAAAAATAAGCAACTGTGGTTATCTGTACTACATCTATTTTATATGATATTTTTTGTGATAACATAACTGAAAAAATTAGACTGCTCATAAATGTTTTACCTGTAAAACAATCAGCATAGTGCTTTTTACATGTAGTACTCAACTGTTTTGTGGAAGTATAATACTAAAATGTTTTATTCTTAATACTAAGGATGACCTTGGTAACATGCATAAAGTAAGATTTCCCCAAAATTGGGTGAGACCAGTTAGGGAGTGGAAAGGCAGAAAGGTTGAGATGTGCTGGTAGCTGATGAGAAGAAGTCAGGAGAAGGACTCGAGGATGACATTGTTAACAAATTGCCACAGAAGGGGAAGCAACTGTGGATTTCCCTATTTTAAAAGCAGAGCATGCTTCAAATGCCCAGAGGTCTCTTACCTACTGTAAGAGAGAGTTGGATGATCACTTTTCCTTTCCTGACAAAATTGGAGGCTGTTTGAGTGATTATCTGCCATCTGTTGTCTACAGCGGTTCAATTGCTGAAGAGTCCTTTAGAAGCAGGGAGAAAGAGTTCATTCTCGATGGAAGGTTGAATGTACATTCAGAGGTAGCTGAGCAAGTGCCCAGCTAATCCCTTTTGCACACAGGGACAAGGCTGCCACCAACTCTAATTGATTCTGAAATGAATCTGTATAGAAAATTAGAAGGTTTTGGATTCCCATGCGAGCTCCAATAAAGAGGCAGGATGTAAGCCTGACAGCTGAATGGATTCAGAAATGAAAATCTGATAAGCGGCTTAAAACTGTACTTAAGTCCAGAAATGATTTGAATGTTGTTGTTAATGGCACATTGTATGTTGTCACCTAGTTAATTATCTCTGAAGATGAGTTCTTGCAGAGGAGAAGATATGCCATTCTTCCACAGCTTTTCCTCATCACATATTTATTAACTTCCCCCCTTTCCCAACTATCCTTGCTAGAAGGCAGAAAGAAAGGATTAGGCCACTGCAGCTCCTCTGTGGCTGTCAGTTCACTGTGCCAAACTTCAAATAGGAACTGTTGCATGTACTGTCACCGACATTTCCTTTTACATCTTCATTTGCAAATGAGGAGCTGACATTTGTTAGGCCTTGTATTTGCACACAGCTCCACCACATGAAAAGCAAACACTGTCACTGCTGGCTACTTTGTTTATTCCTTTGCAGATAGTATATGGCCTATTTAGAGATTTTCTTCAGAATTTTTTTTTTAACTAACTGAGATAGATAGTCACAGAGCTACATGTCCTCATATTTTATTCAGGAAGCCATCTGCAGTTTATGGAGCGTGCACTGCATTTGATAGCTATTTAAAACTGTATTTTTAAAACCAATTTGCACTTTTCTGGCTTATATTCTTTGAGTTTATTTTCCCTAGATAAATGTAGGTTCATTTCAGGATTTAAGAGTTAAGGTTTCTTACGTATTGATTTTTTTTTAATAATAAGCAAATATTTTTCACTAAATGAAAACAAAAAAAGTAAATTTAAAAAGCATAATAAATTTTCCAAATATTGTTCTTGGTTTATTAAAGTTTCATCTTTTTAAAATTAGCTCGACAATGTCAACATACTCAAAGTCATTGAGATGATTATCTGTTATTAAGAAACAGCTTTATGTGAAACAAAGGCTTAAAAATATTCTGGTCTAGAGCATATTTATGCCTGCAGGTGAACTACAGGCCAGTCAAGAAAAGCAGACACTTACTTCCTAAGGTGATAACCTAAAGGATTGATTTCATGCTTAATTTCAAATTAACTTAAAATGCAGTGAGTGCAAATTTTGAGTCTTCTAAAAATAATGAATCCAACTCAGATATTAGGACAATGGCATCAAATAAGAGAAAAATGGAAAAGATATTTCATGGTGATTAGTAAATTTCAAAGCATCATAAACTAAAATCCTTATTCCGATTTGATCAAGTCTCCAGAGCTGTATTTGTCATTTAGTCCCTGTAACTAAAGTGTTCTGTAAATGATGTTTTCCTCACATATTTAAACATAAAGTGTAACTTTTTATTTTATCATGCCATTCTGATTCTATCCCTGCTTATATTCACTGATACTCAGTGGACCCTAGGCCACAAAGTCCGAAAATTGCTGCTCTTTGCCTTTCACCTACACAGAAGTCAAGAGTTTGCAACAAATTACATATTATAAGTCATAAATTCAGAGCAGTGTATAAAGTAGTATTCTTTTTACACCAAATATGATAGAGGAAAATTACCCATGTTTGTGTCTACTTAGAACACCTAGGTGATATGTTCCCAGGAGGGGATTATCTTTATATCTAACACCTGCCATTTCTCAGAACCAAATAATTATCAGCTCACGCAGATTAAATAAATAATCTCACCTTCAATCAGTTATTTTTAAATGTTTCCCTTTCTTTCATACTGCTCTGCTTTGTCTCCTTACAAAACAAAAATCACAATCCATATGTTATTAAAATACTATTAGATTCATGTTTAAAAACAGAAAGAATGATAAGTAAATGCCAAAGGGAATATCTGCCCAGATATCATGTCAATGACAAGAAAATAAAAATGATACAAAAATGTCAGAAGAATAGCAAGTGAAGCTTAATTGACTCAGCTCAGAACTGTCTCAACTATATGTGAAAACCAAGAATTAAATCCCAATTGTTGCAAAATGTGAATACAAATTAGACAAGTGGAAAGAAATTCTTCCTTTAGTATACCACTCACATTGAAATTTATAAACTTTTCTCATAAGATAGTAAGAAACTTGAACAAGAATGGTATAGAAGAAGAGTGGCTATACTATGCCTGCTATTCAGATAGCATATTTTGTGAAAGCAGATACAGAAAATTGATTTTGAAAAGGGAACTTTTAAAAGTATCCTTTGGTATAAGTGTTTGCTTTTACTATTTAAAAAAAATTGTAAATGTGGGGTCATTTGTGTCTTTCTTCTGATCCTTTATTTATTTCTAGCCAACAGCATTTTATAGGCCTATTATCTCTGATAAGGCAAGGCAAACTTAAGATCAATGAAATGAACTGGCAGATCCCCTTCTAAAAGAGCACCCTTCAAACAAATACATGGGCTAGCTGGAGGAAGCAGCATTTGGCAATCTTGTGAAACTTACTAATTACTTTTTTTAAAACCATCTTTGATTATTAATCCATTTAGTAATCAGTTAGTTTCATGTTCTTGTCATATTATTTTGTTCTCATCTCAATTTTGTGCCAGTTTTCTTTTTAATAATTGGGCACTAGCTACATTATCTTTATGGCAATGATAAGTATAAAGAATTTGAGCTTTGTATATCACTTATTTTTCATAATTGCTAAGTCAATTTATTTTCTTTTGTGAATAGTATGTTTTTTTTCAACAGTATAAAACCATACATTTTATGTTTAGTCTCTTAGATAATGTCATGTTCTTAAAATTTTAAATAAATTTTATTTCTTTTTCTCTCTTACTAAAATATAAATGTGATGGTTTTAATAGATATAAATTTATATATATAGAGAGAGATAGATATAGATATATAGAGACATATATGTATATACCAATGTTTGCCTTAGAAAGTAATTATAAAAGTATTTTTATATATTTTGGAAATTATTATAAAAATTATACTGATATAAGTCTTGGTTGTACTGGATATAATCCTGCAAGGAATAGCCAATTGCATAGCTTGCTTCCAAGAAAGTATTACAAAGCAGCTCTTAACACATAGGAGGCTATAATATGTACAATATGAACTTTACCCAGGGTACAATTTATTGGATCAGGGACTAAAGAGTGACACCAGCAATTAGGCTGGATATGGACTCAGGAAGTGCAAGGCATGAGAGCATTATCTAGCAAAATTACAATAAGCTAGTTATTAACTGATTGCCTCTAGCAGATTTTATTTTGATGTTAGTACTCACATAAGGATTTATAGGGAAAATAGGGATCATATGATAGTAAAAATGTAGTATAATAGAACCCTCCCAAATTGCAATGAACCATACTAGAATAAACAATAAGTATCTTTCCATTCAAAGGAAGAGTGAATGATTAATATTTTGCAGCTTACTCCACATAGAGCTTATCTGTGTCTCTGCTAAGATTGCTTTATAATCATTATTCTTTGTGTATCCATTCAGTAAATATGCATTAAAAGCTTTAACATGACTGTCTTTTTACAATTTGGAAGAAGCTGAGAAACAGTCATAGGGAAGATGAAGAATCAAAGAGTTCAGGAAAACCATATTTATGACATTAAATTTCAGAAATAAAATTTAAAATGCTTTTCTAAATTTACATGAGTAAATATTGCTTATATAAAAATGAAGGTGGTAAATAATACATGCAAAAAAAATTAAATGTTTAATATGAGTGATTTTAAATTGTACATGTCAGATAGGTTAAGCTGTAGTATCTTTATGATTGGTAAAATAACAGCCTAGATGTTTCTGGGAAGGTTTATTTTAGATGAGATTAAAATTTAATAAAAACACTTTGAGTAAAGCAGATTACTCTTCATAATGTTGATAACCCCATGCAATTATTCAAAGGTCTTAGAAAAATAAAGACTGAAGTTTTCTGAGGAAAATGGAATTCTAGAACATCTTGTGCACATCAGAAGACTCCTCTGAGTCTCCAGTCTACTGGTATACCTTGCAGATTTTGGACTTGCCAGCCTACATAAACAGTTCCTCAAATCACTTTATATAGATTTTGTTTTTGTCTCTGGATTATAATTGAATGTTTAAGATTAGATTATTTTTGAAAATTTTACTTGTTCTTTTTAGCTATGCCTTACAGTAGAATCTATTTTGATATATTTATATAAACATGGAACATAGCTTATTCTAATTAGGATCCAGTCTCCTTGATGCCTATATCAATGTTTATAGCAGCACAATTTCCAATAGCTAAGCTATGGAAGAAACTTAGATGACCATCAACAGATGAATGGATAAAGAAAACTTGGTTTATATACACAATGGAATATTACTAAACCATAAGAAGAATGACTTTATAACATTTGCTAGTAAAAGGATAAATCTGGAGAGTATCATGCTAAGTTAAATAAACTAATACCAAATAACAAATGTCAAATGCTGTCTTTTACATATGGAAACTAACCCATGACAGGGTGGGGAAAGAGAAGAGCAGAAGTTTAGAATTAGGGAAGGAAGGAAAAGGACAGGTGTAGGAATAGGAAGACAGTGTATGGATTTGACATAAATTTCCTATGTACATATATGTATACACTACAGTGAATCTCAACATCATGTACATCCATAAGATTCTATTATTTTTAAAGAGCTGTGTTATCATAGCTATTAAATAGAAACCATCAAACATAGCATGCTTTCAACATTAGTTTTTGTGAGTATTGTTATTCAGCATTTCAATAAAAATGTATATAAGCTGGCAGCTCTCTTACCTATCTTCTTATAAGTACTGTTAATACAACAACGATTAAGACAGGGATCAATAGCTCATGGATCTTATATTCTGAATGAACAAGAACAAGTTATTAATATTAACCCAATTTAAATGAAAATGTATCAACTGAACTGACTTATAAATGAAAATAAAGAGTCAATCAGTGAAATTTTGAAGAGTAAGGTCTAGACAGAGGCATACTTGGTATGAAAACCTTTAGTGAAAACAAAATCAAATGTGTTTGAGGAAAGGCAAGGTAGCTACTTTTGATAGTGCGCTGTTGATGAAAGGAGAGTGTTAATATAGAGAATAAAACAATAGCCAAATCTTTACGGTTTTGAAAGCAAGAGAAGAAATTTGCATTATATTCCATGTGTGAAATAATTTATGTTGAAATATTTCTTATTTTATTTTATTTTAATTAGTTGTATATGAGAGCAGAATGCATTACAATTCTTATTACACATATAGAGCACATTTTTTTCATATTTCTGGTTGTACACAAAGTAGAGTCACACCACTTGTGTCTTCATACATGTACTTAGGGTAATGATGTCCTTCTCATTCCAAAGTATTTCCTCCCTCCCCTTTTCCCTATCTAGAGTACATCTAATACTCCCATGTACTCCCCCCCCACCACATTATGAATCATCATCCTTAAATCAGAGAAAACATTCGGCATTTGGTTTTTTGGGATTAGCTAACTTCACTTAGCATTATATTCTCCAACTACAACCATTTACCTGCAAATTCCATGTTTTATTATCTTTTAATGTTGAATAATATTCCATTGTGTATATATGCCACAGTTTCTTTATCCATTCATCTATTAAAGGGCACCTAGATTGGTTCCACAATTTAGCTACTGTGAATTGTGCTACTATAAACAGTGATGTGGCTGTGTCCCTGTAGTATGCTGTTTTTATGTCCTTTGGGTATAGAGGAGTTGGATAGCTGCATTTAAGTGCACCCTGAGAACAGAATAGGAATATGCTTACCAACTCCACATCACATGGCTCTTTTTCTACCCACTAGTTTGCTACTAGTGAGGTTTGTCCCAGCAGGCACTGTGACTTTGCCAGGGCAAGAATATCTGGCATCCTTCACTGTCTCTTATTCTCTGTTTTATTTTTTCTAAATAAAGTAAGGCTACTAGAGACAGATTTTCACTTAGCACATCAATATATTTTCATTATGACTAACAATTGATTGTTCTTTCAATATCCTCATCAGTCAATTTAAAATACTCTCTCATGCAACATTTTCCTTGGGTAGATTAAGATGAATGATCTGAATGGGTATGCTGTAGCTCACACTTAGGGGAATTTCTTCAGGGAATTTGAACTAGTTCACATATGCAGAAGACCACTAAACAATTAACACTGAGTTATATAGTGCTTATAAAAGACATTCATTGTCTTGAAAACTTTCATTGAAAATCTTGGAAAAGCTCTCAGTAACAAAGGAAGTCATAGAATATCCTCCTGTTACTGAAGGTACATTTTAGTAATGAAATAAACATAGCCTGAGCTTTTTCCCTCCTTCTAAGAAAAGCAGCTACAGCTTTGCTCTTTGATTGGGCATATTTTCCAAGTGTGGGGAAAAAAACAGGAGAGGTTGGAAAAATGTATTCAGGAAGGTAAGATAATTATTTGTAACAAAAAATTAATATCTCAGACAAAGATGGGCATTGCTATAATATGTTAACAGTCCCCAAGTGGGTTATGATTCAAAAAGATTTTAGTGAACAAAGTTGATAATATCTTATTATAATTTATTGATTGATTTTTTTTAGAAATGCCACAATTAGAATGAATTTTCTTTGCATGCATTTAGCCTAAACTATTTGCCTATAACAGAAGCTAGCAAATGCTATTGAGACAATATTTTAAGGAATTACTAACACACCTTGGCAAAAGTCCAAAAGTAATTTAACCCTGTAAAGAAATATCTATCACATTTGGGGAATTAAAGTAGGAATTTGAATTGTCATTGTAAAGGGAAGAAGAGTGGAGAGGCGTATCATAAAGAAATGTCTTTGCTGTCCAGAATTCAAACATCACTTTGGAAAAGCAGTGTTTTGGAAAATGTGATCAACTCTCTATTCCATAATAGCATTTTAGGATTTTAATTAAGAATAGTCTTCTTAATTTTGTGTTTGTCAGAATAACAGGCACCAATATAAGAGAGTTCAATCAATAAAAAAATTGGATAAAATGCTGAAGCAATCAATGCCAAGAGCAAAGGGTATCTTGTCAAATGAGAAGCAGGAACTGGACAGTTGACAAATACCAGAGAGGACTTCAGATCAATTCTATGTCACTCTGTTTCACAGCTCTTAATACTTTTTATAATTAAATTTCTCTATCTCACCATGATAATGTATATCATTAAATTTACAGTGTATCATGATATATGAGAACCAATCCTGAAGTCTTTTAGGAGATCACAGGGTTTTGCAGTTAGGGGTCAGTGGATATTTCTGTTCCAAATATCCATACCCAAGAGCTTGGGTCAAATATACACACATTGGTAGGAGACTGAATGGCATGGTGGGAGAGTCTATTCTCTTTGAAGAAGTCATAAAATCTATCTCAGTTTCCTACATGAAAAAAAGATATTATGTGCTTAAGTCTAATATTAATGTACATGTATATTTATGATAATCATGTAATGAGTTCTGTTGTAGGTTTATTGCAAGCAAATCAAGATTTTATATATATATGTGTGTGTATCTATATCTATATAATACATGTATTCTTTTCTAAAACAGCTATTTTCATGATTACTACATTTTAAAGAAATCTTGAAATAATAAGAACTTGAACATGATTCACCTCCATCAATGGGAAGTTTTTTCCTGTCCAGTCCAATCTGCTAGGCAGAGGAAAGATGAATCAGCTAGATGAGCTCTCCTATCTGCCCTCTGCTTTGATATATCAGAGTTCATCTTGGGCACTTGCAGTTTCAGTCTTTAGTAAAAACCCTCTGCTCTGTTCTTTCCTTGATATTAACAGGAGTAATAAAAGTTAATAAAAACAATGAATATGGCAAGAGTTCTAAGAACTTGAACTCAACACTAATGAATTTATTTAGGCTTATAAATACTACCTTGAAAATACTGGATAAGTATAAAAAATTGAAATTATATTTTTTCTTTAAAATGATCAAGTCATCTCTTACAAAAAAAGACTTTCATTTATACCACCAAAATGTACTGCTCTTTCTAATTACTTCTAACATATTCTTAAATTGAATCATTTTTAAATGTTCTTATTTTGAGGAACATAATTTAAATTGCTAAAATCATTGTGTCTCCTTGAAGTCCCTTGTTTCTTACTTTGAAAAAGTATGCCTTATCTCTAGTTCTTGTCTTTCTTGTGAAGTGCTCTTTTTTTTTTTTTTTTTGTCATCCTCAGATTCAGGCACCAAGTTCAGAATAATAAATACCTATAATTTTCCGGGAATTACTGTCATGTACCGAAAAGATTGTTTCCTTTTTGTGAAGGATTGTAAAATTAATGAAGTTTGTTTGGCATTTCAATTTTTATAGTCTATTATAAGTAAGATATATTAATATAAATAAGTTTTAATTATTTCATACTTCTTAGTTCAAAAGAATTCTAACATTCAAGCATAAAGACTGCTATAATATTTGTCTATGAACTGATTTATGTTTCTATATTTTATATACTAGTCACTATATTTTTATATACCACAGTCAGCAAACACTGTGGTAAGTCTTATGCTGTAAATTGAAAGGCCCTAGACAATTGTCAATATCCTTACATGTATAATGTGTTCTCATGACCAAGGCAATCATAGGATACCTGTTTCTGAACTAATTGTGTACTATCCCTCAAAAGAAGTTTCTGATCTCTTTTTTTTTTCGAAAATGCTGGCTAATTAATCATTACCCAGACCAGTTTCATTTTATCCCCATAATGCAGATAAATTATCTGCAATCTTAAAACAGTGTTTTAGGGCAATTTTACTCAAAATTCCTGAGGTTGTTTCTGGTATATGTCATCTATTAAACTTATTATTCAACAAAGTAGTTAAAGCAAGAACCAAAGTTCTAATAAGAGCACAGAATTTATTCTAAGAAATAAAATTCTTTATACAACAAACATGATATTACCATTTTTCTATATTCTTTATGACATATATTTGTCTTATAGACTTTGTATTTCTGATATGATATATGCCAAATCACATATTCAGTGACTGAGATACGCATTTTATAGAGATTATAGTCAAAGTGCTCTCTAAGACACCAGCTATCATCAACAAACACTATATCTTTACTGTTTTTAGTTACAAATTAAAACACAAAGAACAAATGGTATTTTTAATATAAACTATAAAATAACTGAAGAACAATGACTGAGTGGCTAGAATAATAACTTTGGAAAGTTATTTACTTTCCAAAGGAAATCAGAGGATACCATTGCGTATACTAATCAGAGTTTACTTCATGAGACTATAAATGCTCCTATAATAACTGATTATAAATACTAGCAAGTATAAATGGTTGGTTAGTTTTCTGGCTGCCATTAAAATAAGTCAAACACTGGGTTAATTAGAAAGTAGAACTTTACAATCTTATAAATGGAAAGTCCAATCCAGTTGCTCATCGATTTAGTTTCTAATGAGTCCTCTCTTCCTTGCTTGCAGATAGTCACTTTGTCTGATATCTGCACATGGGAGAGATTATGGGCAAGTGAGGAAGTAATTTCCACTGTTGTGTCTCCTTTTATGAGGATGTTAATACTATTCCATTGCTGTCCCTTATGATCTCCTTTAGCCTTGTTCACCTACTCAAAGGCTTTATCTCTAAATTCATCCACCTTGGGGTTAATGCTTCAACATGTAAATTTTGAGAAAATACAATTCATTCTCTAGCAAACAGTCAATATCTTGAAGATTTAACATGTCTACCCATGTTATATAACGAATCCATATGATTCCTTTCATGGATAAAAAACAGAAATCCTGAAATTTTCAGCAAAACATCTTGTTTTACTGAAAATTAAAACAATGTTAGTCTGCTCCTAAATTTTCTTGAAAAATCCATCAGCATGGAGAGTAGTTAGCTATAGCTACAGTAATTAAATTGCAAGGATTAGTTCTCCTAACACACATTTCCCAGCTCAAATAAATCATCAGTACCTCATGACTTAGAGGTCTTCATGACTCAGAGATCTATATTTTAAAATCTCTCAAGAAATTCCATAAAAAATAGCATTATGAAGGAGACAAACTTCCCAACTGCCCACCTAACAGAAGACTATATAAATAGTTTCTATGCAAAAGACTCCTAGATAAAGACACCTAAATGCCAGGAGTGACTTAACAACCATCCCTCTCTCTGTCTCATTCTTCTCCTATTCATAGGAATTCTTTCTTCTCTCTAATGGTTTAAGATGGTAGATGTTAATTTTTTTCCTTTAGTTCCAGTGCTTTCATTTTTTTTGTTTGTTCTTTTTAGGTATACATGACAATAGAGTGCATTTTAACATATTCTACTTACATGGGGTATAACTTATCCTAATTAGGATACCAGTTTTATGATTTTACATAATGTGAAATTTCACTGGTTGTGTATTCATATATGAACAGAGAAAAGTTATGTCCTATTCATTCTACTGCCTTTTCTATTCTCATCGCCCCCTCCCTTCCCTTCATTCCTATTTGTCTAATCTAATGAACTTTTATTCTTCCCTCCCCCTACCCCCTTCTTGTATGTTATTGTGTATATTTTCTTTATCCATTTATCTGATAGCAGCTCAATTTACAATAGCTAAGCTATGAAACCACCCTAGGTGCCCTTCAACAGTGCTTTTGTTTCTAATGGCTAGTCTTGTCATAACAAAATCTGAGTAATGTTTAAAAAATAATAATAATGGTGGAAATGGGAAAGCAGTGGAAAAATAGGAGGGGAAGGTGGAAAAGAAAGATAAGTTAAAAAAAAAGTCTTATGTACTTAAAGTACACCAATTTGTGAGTTACCCCTTTCAAGAAATTCAAATGGAGGATAAGATATGTTTCCCTGCTTAGAACTCTGGGAAATACATGCACGGGAATGATCCACATAAATTTATGTTTTTGTGTTCCTAGGCATCCCATTCAGGTATGACTTGAGCATTTAGCATCTCTTGAGATGGCACAAATTTCTTTTTCTTCAGAGTTAGAAATTTTGGACTGTTGTAAAAACTTATATTCTAAGATTTTGTTTAAGCCTGTTGGCCCTGAAGCCTATACTAGCCCAAAGTAAGAATCACAAAAAAACCCTGAAGACCTAAAATAATTATTTCTGTGACATTTATAAGATACTAATCACTGAAATGTTTCTTCCCAGCATCTTGACTAACCCAAATTATCCAATAAGGCTGCTACTGTGACTCCAAGCAGGTACCCCCAAATCCTGCCCCATAATTAACATAATCTAAGACATCTTCTGGAGGAAATTATTTATTGGAATACATTTTAAACAATAAACCTAAAAACAGGTAAAATACAATAGAAGTTTTTATTTCTAGTTATCCTTTATGCATTCTACTGTTATGGCAATATACTCTAAGGCTAACAACAAGGCATTATTTGTTTACGTAGAATTTACAAAAGCAACATTTAGAGTAACTATGCGCCTGCATTTTCTTGGGAAAAAGAAACACAAGATCAAATACAAACAAAGGAGATTTTAAAAAGGGTTTGGTATGATTATTATAATTTTCATGATCAAGATCTGAGACTATGAGCTTCATTTCATCTGTTACTACTAATTATTGCTTGCATATGCTAATGAGATGGACCACTGTCTTGTCATATTCTGTAGGATTTTGCTGAGTACATCACGTATGTAAGCACTGAGTACATCACAAATGCAAGCACATACATCACGTATGCAAGCTCTTGGGATTCAACAGTGAACAAAATAGCCCCAAATCATTGTCCTCCTAAAACTTACTATCTGGTAGAGAAAGACCAATAACATATAAGCAAGAAAAAAGTAAATATGGCCCAACTCAGATGCTCAGAATAGTTCAATTTTTGCTTATTATCCTGGAACCCCACTGAGTTTTATGTATTTATAAGAAGTTTGATTTATTTCATTTTTACATACAGTCATCACTAGGTATCTATAGGGAGTTTGTTTCAGTACCCACCCACTCCCTGTGGCATAGTGTTTGCATTACTATACAAGCATCCTCTCAAATACTTTAAAACCTTACTAGTTACTTATAATACCTAAAACAAGTGAATGTCATGTACATAACTATTATTCTGTACTGTTTAGGGAGTGATGACAAGAAAATAAAAGTCTGTACATCTTCACTACAGGCACAATTTTCTAAAAAAAAATTTAACCTGTGTTTGGTATAATCCACTGATGCACATCATTTTAATACTTAAAGCCAGCTCAGCTGTATTTACATATATATTTTAACTGTTTCTGGAAATAACATTAGATTCAGAGGAGTTTGCTAAGGTAGAAGAAAGAAGGCTTTTATATCTTTCACTCAGTATCTTCCTATGGTCATAACTTACATGTTAATAGCATAATATCAAAACCAGAAATTTGATGTTGATACACAAAACATCTGTGCATAATTCTGTTATCACTCAGACAGACACACACACACACACACACACACACACACACACACACACACACACATATATATATTCTAACTGCTAAATATGGTGAACACCTTTTCATGGTCTTATTTGTCAATATTATATCATAAGCAGCAAAATGCCTCTTCATATATTTTATCCAATTTCTAATTGTAATATCTTTACCATTGAATTTTGAGAACTCTTTATATATTCTATAATGAGACCTTTAACAAAATGTGGTTTAAAAATACTTTTGTTCAGATTGTAGTTTGTCTTGTAATCCTTTTCACTGATTTTCACAGAATACAAGTTTTTAATTTTGGTGGATTTCAATTTATTTGTTTTTTTTTTAAATTTATTTTTTAGTTGGACACATAGTTTTATTTTGTTTACTTTTATGTGGTGCTGAGGATAGAATCCAGGGCCTTGAACATTCTAGGCAAGCCCTCTACCAGTGAGACACAACCCAACCCTTATTTGTTTTTCTTATATAAATCATATATGTCAAGTTTTAATATTCTTCACTCACTCCTAGGCTCTGAAGCTTTTTTTATCTATGTTATATTTTAGCAAATTATAAGTATAAATTTATGATTTACAAATGATTCTATGATTCATTTAAAGAAGTAGTTTGTATAAAGTGCAAAGTTTAAATAAAAGTATGTTTTGTTTGTTTATATATTATGCCTGGAGATAGCCAGTGGTATCAGCACCATTTGGGAAAAAAAATATATATATATATTCTTCCTTCATTGAATTATTGTTTGCATCTTTGTAAAAAAACCAAATGATCATATCTATTTGGGAAGTCTTCTGAGTTTTTTCTTTAGTTAAATTGATCTGTGTCTGTCTTCCCATGATTACATTATGTTATTGGTTACTATATTTCTATATTAACTTCTGAAATTGAATAGATCAATTTCTCCTACTATTTTCTTTACAAATTTGTTCTAGATATTATAGTTCCTTTGTTTTCCCCTATAGAATAAACTCGTCCATTTCTACCAAAAAAATGTTATGATAGGAATTTTGCAAGGTTGACTCTTATAAACCATAAACAGAGCATGTTCCTCCATTTATTTAAGCTTGTTATACTTTGGATATGAGGTCCAGTATTAATGTAGGAGGTAAAATAATTATATTATGAGGCTAACTGATTTAGGGATTTATCCATTTGAAGTATGAATAATTTGAATGGATTATTTAGTGGTAGTTGTAGGCAAGTGAGATTAGAAGTGGTCACTGAGGGTGTGCCTTGGGGATTACATTTTATTTGTGCCTGTCTCCTGGTGCCCTCTCTCTGAAAGGGTACCAGGTGAGCAACCTCCCTCTACCACAACCTCTGCATTGATGCTCTGCTTCATCTCAGGCCTCGAGTCATGGAGTCAGCTGACCAGGGATAGACCCCTGAAACCCTGAGCTCAAAATAAACTTTTCCTCTTCTAAATTGTTCAGGTCAGATACTTTAGACACAGTGATCAAAAGCTGACTAATGTATATCTTCTGTGATTTTAATCACAAAAATTGTACAGATATATACCTTTTACCATGCATGCTTTGTGTGTTTTGTGTATTGTTAGCATATATGTTTAATTGTAAATATTGTAATTTTAGTTTATGGTGAGTGTATCCAACATTAGTCTACAAAATAAAATTAATATTTTATATTGATTTTGTATCTCATGACCTTGCTGAACTCATTTATAAGTTATTTGATATTTTTAAAGAAAATTCCTTGGGGTTTTCTATGTAGATAATTATGCCTTCTAAAAATAGCAAAATTTTTATTTTTAAACTGAATGTCTTTTATTTCCTTTGTTTGTTTTTTATTATCCTGGAGAGAATATCAGATATTATGTTGAAAAGAAGTGACCCATTCTTTGTTCTAGGTCTAAGGGGGAAAGCATTCAAATTTTCACCATTTAGTCCTGCATGATAAGGCATGGGGTTTCATTTATTAATATTTTTACTAAATTGAATAAGTTCTCTCTATAACAAATTTTCTGATAAGATGAGGGTTTTTTAGTGTTGTTGTTGATTTGCTTATTTGTTTTTAAAATGATGAGTTCATTTTAGTATACATTAATTTTGTTGAATTTACTCAAATGTTTGTTCTCCATGCAACATTTGGTATGATCATGTATTTTGTTCCTCTTCATCTGTTAATTTGACAGACTACATAGATAGATCTTCAAGAGTCAAGCCATCCCTGAGTTCTTTGAATAAATTTTACATGCTCACATGGTTTAATTCCTCTTATATAAAGTTAAATTCTAGTTGCTAAATTTTTGTTAAGAGCTTTTGAATTATTATTTTAAGACATATTAGTGTACAATTTTCTTTTTATTTACCTTCTTTTCTTTTGTTTTATATTTGTCTGATTTTATGACATAGAATCTTTTCCAAAATATTGTTTGAAAATACTAATTTCCAAAAATTACATTTTGGGGGGAAAGATTGTATGACATTGATATCATTTGTCTTCCAGAAGTATAATAGAATTTAAAAGAAATTCAAGGTAACTTTTTCTGGGTTTATGAGTTGTGAATTTAATTTATGTGCTATTTATAGGGCAATTAAAATTATGTATTTTATACTACATAAGTTTTGGCAATTTGTACTTTTCAAGGAATTCTAAATTCTCAAAGTTTTATGTTTAGAACTGTTGATGATATTCACTTTATTAAGAAGATATTATTCTTCTATCATCTGCAGGATTTCTAGTTGTATCCCCTGCTTCATTGTTGATACTAGTAATTAATGTTTTCTCTCTTTTATCTCTGTTAACAGTGTTCAATGTTTATCAATATTGTTGATCTTACAAAATGACAGCTTTATCTGCTATTAATTTTTCAATTGTATTTCAATTTTCAATATCATTGATTTTTATTCTTAGCTTTATTTTGTTTCTTCTACTTGCTTTATCTTTTGCTTCATGGTTCACACTTTTAATTTTGTATTATAGCTGTACTTTTAAGGATAGTTTTCAACAGAACTATTCTATAGATTCTTCAGTGTAATAAAATCAATTATTGGTCAGTTGTAGTTTAATTATATCACTATAATTATTTTAGTGACCTTTTAAGGCTCAAGTGTCCCAAATCCATACTAAATTTATGCAACAACTTTATTCTTCATTCCATAGAAAGAATTGATGAGCACCTCAGAGAAAATATCTTCATAGTTCTGGGGAGACTCATTGATAGTACTATGGTGAAGAAAAGGCAAAGCACATGACAAATATGAACAGGATATTCAAGCTACAGATAATATTTGAGCAAAGGTTTGAAGAAGGTGAGATGTGAGCTATGTAGATATAAGGAAGAAGAGCTCTCCAGGTAGGAAAATGGCCATTGCAGAGACACTAAGACCTGATATCTTCCAATGTCAGTGGAGGGCTACTGTGGATAGAATCAGAGCATTAAGAAATGATGTCAGGGAATGCAACGTTTTCAGTGGATACAATTCCATAGGTCTGAATAAGCCATTGTAAGTACTTATTTTAAGGCTATATATTTTTTCTTTTTAACTTTTCTTAGGTACCATTGTGAGATTTTGAGCAGAGTTGTGTACCTACCAGATTTATGTTTTGAGGCACTCTGCTTCTCTTTGAGAATAGATTCTAAAATCATACGTTAGCAGACTATTATCTGGGTAAGAAATGACAATCTGAACCAGATTGAGAGAGGCAGTACAATTTGAATATCAAAGCTTCCATTGGACATGAGGCAAGCCTAGAATAAATGCTTCCTTCAAAAAACTGAGGCTAGTTCTCTAGTTTGAACTTCTCTTTCCTTGATGGTGAATTGTTCTCAGTAATTCTTTTTCTTCCTGTATCCTTGTAAAATTCAGTTTCAGTTAAATACTGTTTCCCAATCTACTATAAATATGTAACATATAAATCTCTAGGGTTATTTTTAAAATCAACTCCCTTTTATATTAGTCTATAAAGCTGCAAATTCATTCATTCTTTCTTTCTTTCTAATATTTATTTTTTAGTTTACTTATACACAATACCTTTATTTCACTTATTATTTTTATGTGGTGCTGAGAATCAAGCGCAGGGTCTCGTACGTGTGAGGTGAGAACTCTACTGCTGAGCCACAACCCAGCCCTCTTTATTTATTTATTTATTTATTAAAATTCTATTTATTTATTTATTTTAATTGTTGGTCGTTCAAAACATTACATAGTTCTTAATATATCATATTTCACAGTTTGATTCAAGTGGGTTATGAACTCCCAATTTTACCCCTCTTTATTTAAGTAGTAATTTTAATTTAGCATTTTAGGTGCAAGAATAATGATGATTCACAAAAAAATGATTCACATTCAACATTGCTATAATAGAAACTATACCTGTTTGTCACGATTTCATTATTTACCTCTTGATTTTCATCCCATACAGTTTAAAATGAAACTATCAATTTTCTTGGGACACTCATTATTCTTTTTTTTCTCTTCTAAGGCAGATTTATGAAATCCTTTCTCTAACTCATCTTAACACCTTTTTAAGTTGCTTCCCCAAAATGGATTAAATATGATCACTTGCCAAGGTCACATTTTTTTTTCCTCCAAGAGGGAGCTTATTTTTACTTACTGGCTCTTAATGTCTTAGTTTCTGAATTATATTATAATCCCTTCCTCGATATTTTTAGGACCAAAGAAGAAATTTGTTACTACAAACACATCAATTCATTCATATTACATAGTTTTCTATTGTAATATTCTGCTGCCCATTGCCCATATTTCTTATATAAGAAGAAGTAGAAGAGGTATGATGATGTCTAGAAACAGGTCTGTATCTGACATCTCATAGTAAGCCTTGGTAGAAGCTTTCTGGTATGGTTGCTTATAGCTCTTAAAAATTAGCATGAAATTAATATTGAAACACAAAGTCCACTCACAACTTTTTAACATTATATGTATATGGTACTTCATTTGGTTGTATAAAATTATAGGAATTATATATGCTTTTGTCTCTAAAACAATTAAAACTTTTCAAAGAATGATTATTTGAATAATTAATTTACTTGTATTTCGTCTAATTTACAGAATCATAAATTTTCTACAAAAAATGGGAAACAAAATGCTGCATATGGAAGTTGGATATGTATTTTAGGTTAGTGTTTTAAAATAACCTAGGAGAAGTAAAATTAGAATACCAGAAATTTTTTTGTTAGATTGGCTTATACCAGGCAATGTTAGCAGCAGAGAACACTTTCAAAGCAGTTTATATAATGAAGGTTTATTGACTCTGTATTTTTGTTGTTGTTGTTGTTTTGTTTTGTTTTGTTTTTGTATCCTTTATCATTTTGCAATTAAGAAAAATATGATTCTGAGACAGGAGAAAGCTCAATGAAAATAAAATTTTACAACTAAAATTTTGATTGCTCTATATCTAATCAATAAGGCCAAATAATCACCAGTAGTATAGGGAGAACCCTGGGATAAAGGTATGAAAGCTTTCATGTTAGATCAGGAATTTAATCCTAACTCTCTCATTGTGTGATCTTTGGAAAGTCAAAAATTCCACAGCACATTCTTTTATCTGTAATGAGAAGATAATGTCTAACTTGCAAGAAGCTTGTAAGAATTACAGGCAATATGAATAAGAAACATGCACAGTAATTTGATTGTTATTATTAAAAGGTTTGGTTGATAACAAAGAAGAAAACTATTCAATAGAAAAGCTGGAGTATATTTGCTAGTAACTAAAAACAAAGGATAGACAGAAATAAGGTGCCAAATAAGGCGAGTTTGGACGTTTGATGAGGCTTTACTACACCTTATTCTCACTGACCTATCTTGACCATGATATGCTATTGTTAGTGTAAATTACCATTCCAGTCTAAAATATATATCATGCTCTTGGTATTTCCTAAAGTATGACATTTCTATTATCTTATTATTAGGGGCACTTCCTCATTTTGCAGGTTACTTTAATAGATAACCCCACTATTTATCTGTATTTAGTCATATTTATGAAGCATTGTGATAGGGACTTAGTTGTTTTGGTTAATTATATGTAATCTAGGAACACAGCTGTAGGTTTCATTCCCAAGTTATTTGGCAAGTGGTTGAATTGTGGTTCTTTTCCAGACAAAGGCTGATTTCAGGGCCTCTTTTTCAGTGAAATCATGGGGAATACTGATGGTTATTCAAGAATTTTATCAAGCACTAGACTCTCACCCTCTTAATGGGTTTAAATGAAACAAATGCATCATAGAGTGAAATTATTTGGACAGATGTCAGAGCAAACCAAAAGAAAAAATCCCAGCCCACTGTGAAGGACTCCTCAGCTACCAAAGGAGAGCACAGGAGGTGTGCAGACAAATCCTGTTACTGGGGTTAAAGGGATTTATTCGCTTGTCCAAACAGCAGTTTGAAAATGTGATTCTGCTAGAGACATAAGCAGAAGAGTTCTTATATGGGATAAAATTCTGTCTTCAGGAAAGATGGAATATATTTCACTAAAGTCAATCTGATTCTCTCTTTAATAAGTTGCTTGAAGGGAAAAAAAAAGTCTTTGCTGACACAGAAAATGCTGAAGCCTCTTGAGCTTAGTTTTTTGAAGTATGGTCTATAGTAGGAAGTAGGCAAGAGAATAACAGAATCCTGTGAGATGTAGGCTGTGAAACACTGAGGATTGCTGGCTAAGTGGCACACCTTATTCTTCCTAAACAAAGTATTACACATTTTGCTCTTCATAGTGTAATATATACAAGATGCAAGGTGAAAATCCATTTATTGCCTAGATAAAAAGAAAGCAAGCCACACACTGAACCTTAACACACTTTTATTCTTGTTTATAAAAAAATATTTAAATCAAAATTTCATCAGCTCACATTAAGTTGTCATATACCAAAGAATGGTAAACATTTTCTGTGGAGAGCCAGATAGTTTAGGTTTTCCTGTCCATATGGTCTCAGTAACTACTATTCTGCCCTGCAGTTGTAGCACAAGAGTAGCCATAAACCATTGATGAATGAAGGAAGAGCTGTGGCCGTGCTTGCCCAGAGGTTGTACTTTGCCAATCTCTGATATGAGCCAGTAGGCCTCTTTTTAAATACCATCCTAGCATCTTTTACATTTACTGGCATATGATATAGAGTGATAAATAAATATAATATTTTAAATGGTCTAGTTCCTGGTAGTTCATCTCTCTATAGTATTTTCTATACTAGTTCTTCAATAAGATTCCAGTTGATAATTCTGAAACCACTTGAAAAATCTGCCTAAATTTAAAATATTTAACAAAAATATATGTTTTCTGGAATCATTGATTTAAAAAAGTTATAACATGAATATTAGAACAAGGGAATGTTAGAATAACGTAAACTGTAGGACCTTCTACAAAAAATGTCTACGTCAAGAAAGAAAAGGAAGGCTGAGACAATGTTCCAAAATAAAGTAAACTAGAGCAACATGTAATATAACAATAAGTAGCCCTATAATAGTTTCTAGACCAAAAAAAAAAGACATATAGATGGAATTATTTGGATAAATGACAAGATCGGTGCTTACCATGTGACATCATGATGGAGCTCAATCAATGACAATTTAATTAATGAGGCTTCAGATGGAAATGTCCTCATTCTAAGGTGACACATACTGAAACAATTAGTGACAGGTGTTTGGGTGAGTGAGAGATCAATTTCACTTTCAATTTGTTCAGATAAAAATTATACATACATAAAAATTGAGAGAGAATGATAAATCAGATGATACAAAAATGCTAAATGATATAAAAGTGTTAGTTTCCTGTAAAAAATCTTAAAAGATGTTTTAAAAATTCTGAAAATGCTGTTACCAGACCTTTTTTCCTTCCCAGATTCTGATGTATACAGAATAGGAAAGAGTGATATTTTCAGAGATGTGTTTTAGCTCTAATACCTTATTTGAGCAGAATAATGGATAAAATGTAATCAGCTGGTAAAGCAAATGAATGGACTTGGTATTTTCAGAGCTTTCTAACAATAATTGCAAGTTTTCTATTGGGCAAATTATCAGTAAGGAAATTCCAATAACTGAAACCATTATAATTCTTAACCCTTGAAAAGTTGAACCAAGGAAATTCTAAACAATTTTCAAAGTACTTGATCAGCAGGAAATACTTCAAATAGTTCCTTCAGTACTTTTTAAAATTAGATCATGCTTCACCTACAACCAGATTAACAAGAAGAAGAACACACAGTGTTTAAGCTGAATGTTGAATACAAGCACAAGAAAATAATCTGGTCAGTCTAGAAAAGTTTTCAATTTGAGACTGCCTTGGTGGGATTTGAGTAGATGAAGTCCAGAAAACTGAAGCAAATAGTGGGGCATTTATAAATCCTGAGGGGTCCATGTAGAATTTGGTTAGAATGACAAATGTTTTTTTGGATGAATAACCTGCTGGGTTAGGTGAATATATCTCTGTGTGCAATTTTTAGAAGAGTTTTGGTTTCTTCTATGAGTGCTTTGCTCTTAGATGGGTTTACTCTATTTCTATTTATTATTTCTATTTAAATTATTTTGTCCTTAAATTCTTATAGGAAACACAATTTCTTATAAATTGTTATAGTAAAACAAAATGAAACAAATGCTCGTTAATGGGAAGTTCTTCTAGCCTAGAATATTGAACAAATATGGAACATCTTGAATAATTTAAAAATGCCTTTGTTTTTAAGATTAAATGTGAATGTGAACTAATCACTGAAACCATAACGTCACTTCTTCCTCTTCATAAAACACAATAAATAGAATGAACCTTGAGGAATATTTCCAGCTTTAACTAAAAAAAATCCCCTTGAGTTATCTAAAATAATAAAATTACAGAACACACACACACACACACACACACACACATACACACACACACATCACCGCAGACATTACTGAAATCCAGAGGTTCCTTTGGATTATTTCAAAATCTTTTATTCCAATAAAGAGAAAAATCTAAAAGAAAAAGACAAATGTCTATAGACATATTAACTATGAAAATTGAACAAACAGGATGTAGAAAGTGTAATCAGACCAATGATAAATAATGAGATTGAAGCAGTGATAAAAAACCTTCCACTGGGCATGGTGTCCCATATCTCTAATCCTAGAGGCTCTGGAGGCTGAGACAAGAGAATCCTGAGTTCAAAGCCAGCCTCAGCAAAAAGCAAGGAGCTAAGCAACTCAGTGAGACCCTGTCTCTAAATAAAATACAAAATAGGGTTGGCAATGTGACTCAGTGGTCCAAGTACCCCTGAGTTTAATCCCTGGTACCTACCGCCCCCTCCAAAAAAAAAAAAAAGCCTTTCAACAAAGAAAAGCCAAAAATGGATTATTAGCTGAATTATAGCAGACCTTTAAAGAAGAACTAATGCCAATACTCCTTAATTTAGTTCATTAAATAAAAAGAGGGAAACACTTGCAAATTTATTCTATTAAGCCAGTTTCATCCTTATATCAAAACCAGATAAGGACACATCAAGGAAAGAAGAGTAACATCACTCCTAATAAACAGACTCAAAAATCCTTAATAAATCATTAGAAGATCATATTTAAATACACAGTAAAAAGATTGTACATCATACTCAACTTGGTTTCATTATGTGGAAGCAAGGATGACTCAAAGTATGAAATCAATAGATGTAATTCAACATGTAAATAGAATTAAAGGTGAAATCATACTATTATTTTAATTGGTGCAAAAAAAGCCTTCAACAAAATTCAGCCCTTTGTCATTCTAAGAGCACTGAAAGATAGAAGGATAGAAGTAATTTACCTCAACATCATAAAGGCTACATATAACACACCCAAAGCCAACATCATACTGAATTAAGAAAGCCTGAAGACATATCCTCTAAAATTAGAGATAAAAAAAGTTTGCCCAATCTCACCACTCCTATTCAATATAGTACTTATAATTTTAACAGGAGCAGACAATGACTTCCTTAATAGGATCTCTAAAATCCAAAAAATAATGTCAAGAATTAATAAATGTGATGGCATTGAATTAAAAAGCTTTGCACAACAAAAGAAATAAGAGTGTGAAGATAGAACCTACAGAATGAAAGAAAAATTTTGCCAACTACTCATCTAACAGGGGATTAAAATCTAGATTTAAAAAGAACTAAAAAAACTTATACAAATGCATACACAGAAAATAACCCTATTGATAGATGGGCAAATAAACTAATAAGACATTTCTAAAAAAAAGTACAAATGGTCAATAAATACATGAAAAAATATTCAATATTTTTAGCAATCAAGGAAATGCAAATATAAACCCCAGAGATTTTATCTCATTCCATTGGAATGTCAATTATTAAGAATACAAATTACAAATGCTGACAAAGATACAGAAAAAAAAACCCAGAAAATGTATACACTGTTGGGGGGTTGCAAATTAGTACAGCTACCATGGATATGGGCATGGAGTTTCCTTAAAACTGAAATCTGGAAGTGGGACCACCATTTGACCCAGATATCACATTCCTTGGTATTTGTCCAAAAGAATTAAAGCCAGCATACAATAGCAATCCATGCATACCTGTGTTTATAGCAGTTCAATTCACAATAGGCAAAATATGGAAGCAGCCTACATTTCACTCAATGAATGGGTAAAGAAAATATGGATTCCACAATTTAGCTATTGTGAATTGTGCTGCTATAAACATTGATACAGATGTGTCCCTGTAGTATGCTGTTTTCAAGTCATTTGAGTATAAACTGAGGAAAGGGATAGCCAGGTCAAATGTTGGTTCCATTCCCAATTTTCCAAGAAATCTCCATACTGCTTTCCATATTGGCTGCACCAATTTGTGGTCCCACCGCAGTGTGTGAGTGTACCATTTTCTCAAATGGATAAAAAAAAATGTGGCATATATACACAAGGGAATATTACTCAGCAATAAAAGAGAATAAAATCATGGCATTTCGGGTAAATGAATGGAGTTAGAGAATATAATGCTAAGTGAAGTTAGCCAATCCCCAAAAATAAAAGCCAGATGTTTTCTTTGATATAAGGAGGCTGATTCATAGTGGGATAGGGAGCAGGAGCATGGGAGGAATAGAGGAACTCTAGATAGGGCAGAGGGTTTGAAGAGGAAGGGAGGGGGCATGGGGTTATTAATGATGATGGAGTGTGATGATCATTATTATCCAAAGTATAGGTATGAAGACATGAATTGGTGTGAATATACTATGTTTACAAGCAGAGATATAAAAAATTGTGCTCTATATGTGTATTAAGAATTGTAATGCATTCCACTGTCATATATATATGTATATATATACATATATATGACATTACTTTCTATATTTTTATTATATATATATATATATATATGAAAAAGAAAATGTGGAATATGTTCTCAATGGAGTTTTAATCAACCATAATAAGAACATAATTATACTCATTTGAAGGAAAACATTAACTGGAGAACATTATGTTATGTAAAATAAAGCAGATTCATAAAATCAAGGGCAGTATATTTTCTTTCAAATGTGGAAACTAGAGAGAAAAAAGAGATCTCCTGAATATAGAAGGAAGACAGTTGAATAAACAAAGGAGATTAGGGGAAAGGAGAGAGAAGAAAAGGAAAGTATTCAGAAAAGAAATTCGCCAAATTACGTTATAAGCATGTACAAATATATCACAATGAATTCCACTATTGTCTGTAATATAATGCACCAATGAGATAAATAATTTTAAAAAAGAATAACAACCATTTAAGCAAATTGCTATTATTTCTATATTTTAAATCATGGACAGACCTGAGATTCATTATATAATATTTTTTTTTCAGCAAGATTAAACCCAGATATAGTCTTCTAGTTATATATTTTTAAGGAGTCAGTACATTCTGTTGCTATGAACATGGCTGAAAGCACAAAAGGCAAAGTTATGAGTTCAGGTTTATAGATAAAGCAATTCCAAAGTGACTGGTAAAACAATTCCTTCAAAATTAAAGTATCCTCAAATTGTTATTTTCCAGAAATTGTGTTGATATATTTTACTGCTCTGCAGCAATATCAACTATTTTGATCTGAAATTGGCCAGCTGACCTCCATAAATTGCCATTTATCTTACTCCAGACCTTGCAACATTTTTTTTCTCTACAAACTCCATTCAAATTATAGATATTGTTATCACAGTGGAAGGTCATTTTAAATCTGTTTGTTGGTTCAAATAATGCTTGAAATCAATAGTATTTCCTTCGTATCTCTACACTTTCTACTAGATTCTATGGTAAAAGTGGACACATTCTATAGAGCACTCAGAAATTTTGCTGCTGAAAGTCACCGTTATCAAAAGAAATAAATTATGGCCTTATTTGCTTTTGTTTGGAAGCTTTGCTTTTATTGATTTATATCATACCAATATCCATTTCTAGTGATGTTCCTTGAATATGAAACACTAACATAATTATGGATTATAATCTGGCTTAAAGAATTTTTTACAAATCTTATTGAGTCTTTGAAGTAGCCTTAAAAAAAGAAAAAATATATAAATAAAAGAAAGTAGCATGGACAAATATGAAATAGATATTATTGAGTGTCAATTACAGGTATATTTTATGTACACACATGCATAATGTATAAATGGTTGTAAGAAGCTCTATTTTCAGAGATTCCTGTTTTTCTCAAGTTTCAAAGGCATTTTGATCCTGTCTATGTGAATTATGCTATTTAGAGCACCTGTAGTTTAAACCTCTGATTTGTCATTCTCCACCAGTAGTAGCAGGTATAGAATTGCCACTCTTATTCTCCATTGCTATACTGCACCAAATTATTTGCTTTAAATTATATATTTTGTTCTTTTATCAGAAAGAAACACAGATGTGAAGTGACATTTCATGATTAAAAACTGTTACTATGAATTTGTACTAAGGAACCAATGTGTGTATTTTATCTTTCAATTACTTACTAACAGCCACTTCTTATTTCAAAAAGTCTGAAAAGATTTTACCAGTTATGTTAATTTGTCTTCAATGTTTTTCAAATCTTGGGTTTAAAAAAATTCTTAATGACTATCTAAATTTAAAATTATTTTTTTCAAAATGTAATATTTTATTTTTGTATGATAAACACAAATGTTTATGCATATATATTTTTACTTACACAACTATGTATCATCATTATATGTTGTTAGTACTATAATAATCTTTCTCTCTTTTATCACAAGTACATTGTATTCAGAGTAAAATCCTGCTTCTCAAAACAATTCTGTATACAGTCAGATTCTTCTATATCACACTTTGTCAATAGATTTGGTTATGTTTATGTGAGATGATATGATTCCTTTCTTCGATTGCCAACCAGATAACTGAGATGGTTCTAAAATTTATCTGTTCAGGTAAGTCTTTACAGGGTATAATCAGATATCCCAAATCTCCTCCTCTCAGTAAGTGTAAGAAGAATCAGTGCAGACACTGTCAGTCCAATGTAGAATTGTGAAAGATCAAAAATCTTTACCATCTTCCATTGATATTGGTAACCAAAAATAGTAGCCATAAATAAATTAATTTCAGTATGAGACTAATTTTGAAGTATATAGTTAGGGTCAATCTTTTAATTTACTCATGACTATTAAACAAGAAAAAAATTCTTAAGGGAAGAATATTCTTTCATGTCACTGAAATTCCTTGGTGTGTTGTACAGTACTTTAACTTTATAGTCTAAGTGTGCTTTTGCACACACAGAATTATGTAGGCATTTGGAAATTAGGTCATCAGAAAAATTCAATGAAGTGCAGAAGCACTTCTACATTTGTATATAAATTCCATGAAACAAAGGTGTATTCTTACATAAATACTACTAACAGTTTCTCTTAAATGATATAAAAGGGTCTTGCTAGGTTTCCTTAAAAATTTTTGTTAATATTTTGCTATCAAAAGTAAAGCTATTGCATTATTGTTCATATTCTATTACCAAGCATTCAATTCACATGTTAGTAAATTAACACAAAAGGAGATAAATGTGTTAATATTAAGTAAAATCTCTAAGGTATGTGATATTCATGTCTGCCTTACACATAAAATTAATTTTGACTTTGACTCTAAAATAAATTATTATAAATGATGTATTAACTTAAAAATAATTTATTTTTAGATTATATATCATATTGATAATTGGCACATAAAGAAATATACAAGTACCAAGAAAAATATGTAAATACTTGCTGTAATGGTTCATTATTAACTTCTTCTTTCTTACTACATTAATTTCTATTTATAAGGAAGAAGGGGATGGCTTAATTTAAAAAAAAAACTGCATTGTGGACTGGGGTTGTAGCTCAGTGGTAGAGTGCTTGCCTTGCACGCATGAGGCCCTGGGTTCAATCCCCAGCACCACATAAAAATAAACAAATAAAAATATTGTGTCCATCTACAACTAAAAAAATTAAGAAAAAACATTCTTTTAAAGTATTTTTCTACATTATTATAGGTAAATTGAATATATTGTAAAATAAGAGAAATTAAAGACCTTAGTAGACCATAAACCCTGTTCAAATGACTGCCTTCATCCTTGCAATTTAAATTTTAAATCCGCTTATTCTTTAATGTCATATGTAGATCTCTGAAACTTCTGTTTAACTGCTTTTCTGAATCTTTTTAAGTATCTGTGTTTCTTTACATTGCTATTGGGTACATTAACTGCAGTTAATAATATATATGAAATTTATCTTGCCTAGTTTTAAAATTGGCCAAAAAATAAATAAATGAGGATAAAAACATGCATCTACTGTTGATCATTTAAGCCTCTAAATCTATAATACATTTTGGGGATTAGCATATCAATATTAGCTAAGTGCAATGCAACATAGGAATTTTCATTTTTAAGTCATTTATTTGAATTTAAATCAGATCACCAGTGAGGTATCTCTCAGCATAACCAGTAAACTCTCTGAACACAGAACACAAAATGAAAACTGAATCCTTTTTTTCTTTGCTGGTGGTGCCACTAACACCATTGATAAATGACTGTTTCAAAATTAAAATAGCTATAAATAGTATAGATTCTACATATGGCTTATCTTCTATAGGGACCTAAGATTGTTTAACTGGTTAAAAACGTTTATTAAATCCCAACCATAAACGACACAGTTCTTGGATAATTACAGTGCTTGCCTGTAAAGAATTCTCATTCAGATAGTGAGGTAACATTCACCTGCTCACATGTAGTTTTCCACATTCTTTAAAAAGAGTCACATGTTGTTTTTTAGGATACATAAATAAAATTAGAATATGACAACATTTGGCTACATTCAATCTAGTAACTTACTTAAGAACTAGTGAGTTTAGAGTAAGCAACCTTGATAGAAGAAAAGCAGGAAAAGCAGGAACAATCTTCAAGTTTCCAAGGTGTGACTTACACTCTTTAGGCTTGATCCGTTATCTGAGACAAAGAGAAATTCATTCATTTAATCAACATTTGTTGATGATTAAGCCAAGATATTAATAGATTTACAAAGAAAAGAAATGAAGGGCAAGATCCCTATTTTCAAATGCCTTAACAGTTCATGGGAAGTAACGTTTTCCTCCTGATTACTTCTCATGAAATGAGCTGTGTATGTATTTGTAGATTACTTTATGAAAGACACAAGGAAACAGTAGTGTTTGACCAGATAGCAATAGTGTTTGACCACCCTCTCATATACTCCCCCCTCCAAAAAAACCCAGGCAATGTTTAATATTAGAACATTTTTTTCTAAATGAGCCTTCAAATCTCAGAATATAGATTATTTAATTGTGATTTTTCAGAGATTTATTTAATCAGAGCTTATTGTAATTTAACAGTCATTTTAAATTTTAACATTGTCAAAAGCTCAGAATTATATTCACATAGACATTTCAATTGAAATAAATGAAATATTATTAGAATGCACATGTCATGGACTTTTATCCATATGAACAAGAGGGTTCACTTCACTTATAAAAGCAGGATGTGACCTGGTGTTCCAGACTATGTAGAGAAATCACAATGGTGAAGCTGTGATGCTTTGACAGTTTGTTAACTACTACTTGGTTGGAGTGCTAAAACCATTCATTGTTCTGGCAAATGTCTCTTCAAGAAAAAGTAGGGGGGACAGTGATATGGAGTGATAGTGGTCAGATTATATTGTTATATTGTGTGCATATACAAATATGTAACAACAAATAGCATCTGTTTGTAAAACTATAATGCATCAATAAAAAATATGAAAAGAAGAAGTAATGGAGCCTAAGAAACCCTAGCTTAATGTTTTTGTAAAACCATAGACATATTCCCTAACTTCACTCACTAAAAGAAACAAGTAAACCAAAAGTTATCAAGGACTTAACAATTTTGAAATTTAAAAGTGAGTATAAAAGTGTATTAAGAAAGTCTTCTCCAGTTGTGGGTAAAGAATGATGGATAAACATAAATTACAAAGTTTTTCTCTGTATCAGCTTCATACTCACACACATGAATATGAACACATTATAACTATGATACATATTACAATCAAGTATATACATGTAATACATATGCATTTACTTACATTATTAATTATATACAATAATTACATGCAATTTAACTCCATCTATACATGCATAAAAAGAGATACAATCTCAAAAGTAGTATGTGTGACAAATCCTGTTTTGCACAGGCTAGGTTCTTTAAAACTCAAAATAATGCTACTTAACGAAATGATGGTATTCTTATTCTATAGATAATATTGTAATAAACATGAATGACAGATAAATTAAGTCACTTCTCCAAAAGCAAATAGTTAAAAGGAGGAATGGGGTCAGGATTCTAAGTCATTAGAGCTTATACTCTTATCCTATGTTTATGCTAAAATAATTTCTCTATTATCTTCTTTTGTCTACTTACCTATATAAAATACATATGTAATATGTGGCGTGAGGTTTTGATAAGAAGAATTTTATAATAAATAATTTAGATCTATATTATTTACAGATATGCCTGATATCCACATTATAAAAAAACAAGTAATGGGTATTATGATGGAGGATTACAAATTAATTTATAATTTTTTAAATTTAAACCCTTTTGCTTTTCTTAAGTACAGTTATATCACGGTTTAATTTCTATCTTCCTCTAACTTTGTTTATTTAGTAGTATAGTCATCAATCATCTCTTTATTGTTGAAGCTTGTTCTTTTTTTTTTAAGAGAGAGTGAGAGAGGAGAGAGAGAATTATTTAATATTTATTTTTTTTAGTTCTCGGCGGACACAACATCTTTGTTGGTATGTGGTGCTGAGGATTGAACCCGGGCCACACGCATGCCAGGTGAGCGTGCTACCACTTGAGCCACATCCCCAGCCCGAAGCTTGTTCTTCTTGTTAACTTGTCTACTCTTTTTCTCTGGGCTTTTTCTCTGATCCTCCAGTCTCTGTGTTACTTCCTTAGTTCAAATCTCTCTCTCTCTCTCTCTCTCTTTCTCTCTCTCTCTCTCTCTCTCTCTCTCTCTCTCTCTCTCTCTCTCTCTGTGTGTGTGTGTGTGTGTGTTGTTTTTAGTTATACATGACAGTTGAATATATTTTAATATAATTATACAAGTATGGAATATATCTTATTCTAATTAGGACCCCATTCTTGTGAATGTGCACAATAGTGGAATTCACTGTGGTACCTTCATATTTGTACATATGAAAATTAGGTAAGATTCATTCCACCATCTTTCCTTTGCCTATGCTGCCTTTTCTTTCTTCCTCTTTGTCTAATCTACTAAAAGTTTATTCTCCCTCCCCATGTTTACTATGGGTTAGCCTCCACATATCAGTGAAATCTCAATCTTTGGCTTTGGGGTATTGACTTATTTCACTTAGCATGACAGTCTTCAGATCCATACATTTACTGGCAAATGTCATAAAGTCATTCTTCAGTATGGCTGAGTAATATTTCATTGTGTATATAAACCACATTTAAAAAATATCTATTCATCTGTTAATGGCCCTCTAGGTTGGTTCCATATCTTAGCTATTATGAATGGAGCTGCTATAAACATTGATGTGGCTGCATCACTGTAGTACGATGATTTTTATATCCTTTAGATATTTACTAAGGAGTGAAATAGCTGGGTCAAATGGTGGTTCCATTCCTAATATTCTGAGAAATCTCCATACCGTTTTCCAGAGTGTTTGTACCAATTTTTAGTCAGACCAAAAATATATGAGTGTACACTTACCCCCACATCCTCACCAAAATTTATTGTTTCTTTTATTCTTGATAATTGCCGTTCTGGTTGGAGTGGGAAGAAATCTCATTGTAGTTTTAATTTGCATTTCTCTAATTGATAGAGATGTTGAACTTTCTCATTTATTTGTTGATCATTTGAATTCCTTTTTTGAGAAAGGTCTGTTCAGTTCCATTTCCTTTTTATTGATTGGGTTACTTCTCTTTTGATGTTAATTTTTTTTAAATTTCTTTATATATCCTGGAAATTAATGCCCTATCTAAGGTGCAAGTGGCAAAGACTTACTCCCATGTGTAGGCTCTCTTTTCATGCCCTTGATTGTTTTCTTTGCTGTGAAGAAGCTTTTTAGTTTGATGCCATTCCATTTATTGATTTTTTAAAAAAATTTTACTTCTTGTGCTTTAGGAAGTTAGTTCCTGAAGCTGATGTATTATAGAGTTGGGCCTACATTTTCTACTAGTATGGGCAGGGTTTTTGGTCTAATTCCAAAGTCCTTGGTCCATTTTGAGTTGAGTTTTTTGCAGCATGAGAGATAAGGGTTTAGGTCCATTTTGCAATATATGGATTTCCAGTTTTCCCAGCAACATTTGTTGAATAGGCTTTCTTTTCTCCAGCATATGTTTTGGGCACTGTTGTCTAGTATGAGGTAAGTATATTTATGTGGGTTTGTTTCTGTATCTCCTGTTGTATTCCATTGATCTTCTTGCTATTTTGATGGCAATACTATGCTGTTTTTGTTACTATATCTCTTTTGTATAATTTATGGACTGGTATTGTGATGCCTCCTCCTTCACTTTTCTCACTGAGGATTTCTTTGGCAATTCTGTGCCTCTTACATTTCCAAATGAATTTCATGACTGCTTTTTCTATTTCTCTAAAGAATATCATTGGAATTTTGAAGGAGATTGCCTTCAATCTGTATAGTATAGCCATTTTGACAATATTAATTCTTCCTATCAAAGAACATGGGATGCCTTTTCATCTTCCAAGGTCTTCTTCAAATTTTTTCTTTAGTGTCCATAGTTTTCATTTTAGAGGTCTTTCATCTCATTTATAAGATTAATTCCCAAGGTTTTTGTTTTTGTTTTGATGCTTTTGTGAATGGAGTGGTTTTCCTAATTTCTATTTTAGCTGATTCATTATTGAAGTATATGAACCTAATTGATTTATATGTGTTAATTTTGTATCCTCCTATTTTGCGGAATTCATTTATGAGTTCTAGAAGTTTTATGGTAGAGTATTTTGGATATTCTAAATATAGAATCATGATGAAGGCAAACAATGATAGTTTGAACTCTTTGTTTTCCTATCCATATCCCTTATAAAGATAATCTCATCTTTGCTTGGATCTTCAACTTTATCATTAATGCTTTAATTTCCTTGATTCCCAATTTCTAAAAATTGGCATATTATATACCTTCTTTTTTTCATCCTAATAATAATAATAACCCACTGTTTCTCTTTATTTTCTCAGCCATTCTTCCCATAACTTAAAATTATTTAAGCCTTCCACCTTTTATACTTGTCTTCCAATTAGTTTGTTTTTTTTATTTTTTAAACTTTTTTTTGTATCTTTTTTGCTGATCTTTCATATTCCAAATGGATTGATGTCTTCAAAAGATTTAGCCTTATATCACTTCCATCTATTGGAAGTTAATATTGAGACTGTTTTATTTCTCAGAGGGGAAAAATTGATTTTTTTTTGTTGTTAAATAGCTAAGGTCCTCCATAGTGTCATGTTGATTGTATTGACTCTTTGCATATCAGTCTTCAGTTGAGTCAAACCATCCTAAATGATATGCAGATTTCCACTTATTTGCCAGCTCCTTCATTAGATATGCTTTCCTATTTCAAGTATTTCTTTAACAGATTAAAATAATTAATTTCATTAACAGATAATCAAGGTTCACCCTTTTTTATGCTACATAACATGGTTATGTTTTTCTCTTTTATATTTCTTCAGTATTGGATTAACTTACATATTTCCTTCAACATTTAGCTTTGGAATTAAACTGAAAATGTTTTCTTGTGGCATAGAGCCCTTGAATGTACACAGAGATTCTAAATTTCTTTAACTACTTTTCTGATTATTCTTGGGCAGTGTTCAGATTTACCAAATATTTACATTACAGTACAATCAGTATTAACAAATTTCATATAATACAATTGTTTCTGCTAAGAACCTTCCATTTACAATTTGATTCTGTGAAGAGCATTTTCCTTCTGAATTTATTACTATTTGTACTTAGCTCCATTTTTCATTCATTTGATTTTGTTTTTAACTTATGTTGGGTAATTATTAAAACATGGGCTGGGTTGTGGCTCAGTGATAGAACACTCATCTAGCACTTGTGAGGCACTGGGTTTGATTCTTAGCACCACATAAAAACAAATAAATAAAATAAAGCTATTGTGTCTATCTACTAATAAAAAATTAAAAACTAATTAAAACATAAGGAAATGTTGTACAATTCAACATCAAATCTAATATTCACTTATTGGTATTTCTTATGAAAATATTCTAAGACCTATTGATGCCTTGGCTAGAATAAGTGGTCTATAATATGTATGGAATAATTTAAAATAAAATTACTTCTAACACTCCCTAGTAAATGCTCACTACCTATGAAATGTTTTATGTAGATTGTTAAATCAAACAAAATATTTGGAATTTTTATACTTCTTTTTTCTTATGCCATTCATTTGTTATTTATAATTGCAAGCACATTCTTACATAGTCTTTCCTCATTATAAATTCCTATATCTGTACCAAATAATAATCAATTTAGCCAGGAGTAATGCTTAAGTATGATGACTAGCCATAGCTTCTGGTTAGTTGCCACTTAATAAAGTGGGAGAAAAAAAAGTTATTATTCTACCCATTTACCATGCCTTTTAATTTTCATTTACTATCCTCTTTTTCCCAAGAATTTCTGCTTCCTTCCTAGATATGCCTCCAACTCTAAGCTAGTATCAATATTAAAAAGGAGTTATAAAATTACAAATCATAATTATAATCTTTTTGACATACTTTCCAGAGGAATAAAAATGAAAAAAAATACATTTTATATATATATATATATATATACACACACACACACACACACACACACACACACACACATATACATAGAGAGAGAGACTTTGTGATATACACATATATATGCATTTTCTTAGTATGTGTGTATAGATAGATAGATAGACATTGTATATGTTTTTAAGTAAATAAAGACTGTTCTGTCCTGGGTTTGCCTATTTTAATTGCTAAGTTTTATTTATGTGCCAGTGCACTCATCTCTAAATAGATATAACAATAGGTCTTATAATATGTTTTGGAAACATTAGATAGTATGATTCATGAAAAATTTCAGGACAGTGATGAACATATATAGTTATAGTCATTGTTAATGTTATCATTGTTTTAACTTTTATTACTGAGCTAGAAGGTTAATATATGGTGATCCAAAGATTGATATTATGTTCCCAACATTTTCTAATCCATTGGTGGGAAATTTTTTGTTAATGAGTTGAGAAAAATTTTAATGAATAATTATGTTTAACTCCATTCTTTCAAAAAAGGGAAACAAAGCTGTCACAGTAACTGGAAAAACTCTTCTCTCAACTGCACTCCCTATTTCTTTGCTTACACCTCTGCACCTCCTTCAGACTCATATAAAGATGGGCTACTAATGTAACACACACACAGCATGCATTCATACACAGATGTTCCAGCAGTGTTGATAGTAGTTACCATATGTTGCCTATCTCACAAGGGATGTTCAGGCCCAGGTTCCTTTGCACAGTGGGCCTAATTGGGTTCAGTGGGAAGCATGGCTTACTGTGATGCTGCACCTTTTCAGGTGGGAATGCAATGGGCTGTAGTTAAAATGAAATCACTGTGTCAGATATAAGAAGTTAGAAGGAGCAGAATGCACAGAAATTGTAGTCATATTGTGTGATAAGAGAATTAGAAATAAACAAGCAAGCACACATGGAAGGAGAAAGGACAGGGCAGACTACAGAAAATATTTAAATTGCTTCAGAGGAAAACAAGGCAAGTGTTATGAAATGATGCCCACTGACTTAACTGAAAAGTGTAGGATGACATTAGGGACCACTCAGACCACTGAGGGTGGTGAACCATACTCAATGAGTGGTACTTATATGAAAATTTTTAAAGTGAAATATTAAATACATGCAGAAAAGAAGAATTTAACAGGGATCTTTTTTATATAGAACTCTGAAAAGATAGATAACTACAGATATCCAGTAATTTCCTTGAAGGCAGCTAAATATTAACAAGGAGAATCCTTACCAGGACCCAGCAGTGTCATAATTATCTAACATATTTTCAATTACTTAGTTTTTCAGAGGTATTTTAAAGAAATTGGATTTCTGAATGTAGATGTAGTACATTAGTTCTGAGATTTATTCGGTATGTGCTTCTATAAGAAGTGACCAGATTTATAATGTAGATAGAAAATTATTTAAATTCTCAGAAGCTATGGCTAGTCACCACACTGGTGCACCACTCTGGCCGAGCATTAGTTAAGGATATTTATAAAGCAAAACATATCACCCATGTACCTGAAAGAAAATTGCTGGTTTCAGTTTTCTTTCCCAAAGAAGGCTTTTAAATTTTTCTTCTTGTTTTATTTGACTGATAGCAAGCAAATACAATAATATATGAAAGTCCATCCCTAATGGTAGAAGGTCCATGATATGCAAATGTGAGTATGTAAAAGAGTGTTACTTTGCTGTAGTTTAGATTATTTAAAACAAATGATTCGCTTTAAGTTAAATATATTATCATTTCTCTCAACTGGCAGTGGATGTACCAATGATACTATAAGATAAGTGCACTACCTAATTTTGTTTGGCAGAAAGCCAAGGGAAAGTTCACATTTTTAGATGGTTGGGGAAAAAAAGCAGAGAAATTGTTATTTTGAGCCAGGTGAAAATTAAAAGAAATTTGCATTTTTTATCCATAAATAAAGTTTTATTTGAAAACAATGACTCTTACTCATTTAGGTGTTACTTGTGTCTACTTCCCTATTACACTTATAAGAGTTAATTGTTTGGGATCCCAGAAACCATATGTACCATTCAGAAAAAGTTTACTCACCCTAAATACAAAGCTCAATTGGACAGCAGATTGGTCCTTATTTATCAGGCCTAGTGGCCCAAAAGTTGACTCTGGAGGATATTGAGGATATGAAGAGTGTAGACTAGAGTAGCTGGGAGATTGGATTGTTAGGAAAAGCCACAGACTTAAGTGTAATGGGTTCATGACACCACCATTCAGCTCTCTTTTCCTATCTTTATTTATATCAAAGCAGCCAGAAACTTCAACGGTTCATTTTGAGCCTTATAGCCACTCTTTTGATTTTGGTTTTTTTTCCCATTTGTAATTTCATGAAAATTAAGAGTCAAAAGGTAAATCTATGTATTTTCTAGCAGAATATTTGTGTTTGTATAAGGATAGGAAAATAAGAGTGTGTCAACCCATGTGATGGGCAGAGGTCATCGATCACACTCCTGTTACAGCAAAAGTCCATTAGTGCCAGGGTAAGGATGCAGGGCAAGACTTCTAGGTGCCTTCAGTCACTTACCCTTGACCTGTGGAAAAGTTGCTTTGAAGGAAAGATGGAAGTTCATGGAGAAAGGTTACGTTTATGTGCCACAGTTGCCCAATTAGTGGGGCACAGTTCTGAGCTTAAGGAACAATTATAAAAAATAGACAGACTTCCCTATCCCTAAGATGATATACTTCCCAGTTTTCTGTTGTTTGTTCAAAAATATTCAAAATAAAAGAGAAAAACAAATTTATTGTATAACATGCACTCTTGAGCGATGATGTGTTCATAATGGGAGTTATTAGTAAGTACCTCTAGTGGCCATCACTTTGGGCTGATATGGAACCTCTCATAATGTACTCAATGGAAAGTACTCACATGGATTATTCTCTGAAAATTTAAGAGGCTCTTATAAGGTGACAGTGAATACTGGCTGACCTATCAAGAATTTGCTAACTATCAAGAATTTGCTAACTATCAAGAATTCGCTAACTATCAAGAATTCGCTAACTGCTCAATCACTTGAGTTCTGTTGGTGCTATTGAATAAACTGCTTCACGTTTTTATCTTCTGCCCATTGGTCAGTTACAAGTATTTAAAGCCTTGTCAGAATTGACAGTATTTCTTTAAAGCTTCTTGATATGCAGTAGAGGATAAGTGATTCTGCTCTCTACTAGCTCACATTTCACTTGATTTTGTCATATTGACAGCTGAGGGTTTATGCTGAGGCAAACATAAAATGAATGCTGTCTTGTTAAATATATCTGAAGTTTAAAAGGAGAGCTCACAACAGATCCTTTCTGAATTGGCAACATCTACTGTTTTACTAATTGTATTTTTATATTTGCTTTCATCAAAAACATAGTGAAACATCATATATAATTCCACAATAGAAGTAAAAAGGGGGAAATACTAAAAGGTGATTACTTAAGATTTAAAATACCTGAGATGAAACCCTCTAGATGCTCAAACTAGCCCACACTTATTCTTTACTACTTAATGATTAATTCTTCATTAAATGATAAGGGTATTTTCTAAGACAGAAATAAACACTTTACTCATCATATGAAAACTGGCAGAGGGCATATTGTTTATATTTTAAGGACTAGAAGATTTTATTTTAAAACAAATATATTTCTTTATTGTACTTTTAACTTGATATTTCACACATTTATTTGACATGTATGTGGTGTTAAGTATAATACTAATTAAGTATGTTACTAAGAACTACTAACACTCCACTGCCAAACCCCAAACATTTATTGAGCAAGTCCATCTACATGTTCTTTTCTAATTATTCCTTATGTCCAACAATTATATCCTATATTTTGTAGCATATTTGTGTTTTTTAGGACTTTATTATATTTTATGCATGGTTAATCATATAATATTATACAGCTTCTGAACTTTAAAATACCTATGAAACACAGTAATGTGACAACTATACTATTTAGTCAATGCTAATTTAAGATAAATTTGTACTGTCTGTAGTAGTGTAACTTATTCATATATTTTTAATTTTTCATAATAGCCTACAATTTGTTTATACCTCCATTTCCTTGTCTACTCTCTATCAATGTTTATTTTAGTTGTTTCCTGATTTTTGTTATTGCAAAAAAAAATCATGGCTCTAAGAATTGTTTTCTATACCTTGTGGAACAACTGTGAGAGATCTTCTGATAATTGTTATGTTCACATGAGGATATATTGGTATATTGATGATATATTGGCATGTAATAATTAATAAAATGTTTAATATAAGAATATGTGAAAATTAATATAATGACAACTGTTTTAATGTTCTTACCAGATTCCTTAATCCACATTTCCTGCACTGTTCGATATTATTAATATGAGTGACAGCTGACAATCTAGAGGAAACAAAATGTTATCCAGTGTGATTTAGGTTAACATTTCCCTGTTTATAATTGCATTAAGGATCTCTCTGTATGTTTACTCAAAAAGCATGTCTCGTCTTCCATATAACATCTTCTCCTGTAATATTCTCCCTTAGACTGCATTGTGCTCTTGCAAACTTTTCCTATCTTTATGTTTTAAAGAATGTGTCCTTCCTGGCTCTAGTTACTTAGGCAAGAAATTCCCTCAGAGTACCATGCCAGATGCCTATATCAATAGTTTCAATTATGTGAAAAAAACAAAAATAGCATGTAAATTCAGCATTAGAAGGACTTTTCTTCTTAAGCAGTAAAGTTTTACACATAATGAATGTGAAACTCCAAGGAAGAACAAATGTTAGGCCTGGGGGCTGCAGTTGGTTGGGTGGTCTATGAGCTATTGTTGATCTTAGGAATTTATCATTACTGGTAGCAGAAGATACAAAAATTGGAAAGTTAAGCGGAAACAAAAGAGAAGCAGGAAGTCTAAACTGCAGAAATCCAAAACGACTTCCAAAGAATTACCGAGTAAGAAGCCAACAAACAGATACAAATGTCAAATCATAGAACCCATTGACAAGGACCAGAGCAAGAACTCAAGTCCAGAGTTAAGTAATCCAGAGTAAGTGGGAAGGAACAGGAGGAATTTGCCTAAAACTCAGTGGATGATTAAATTGTATCGCCAAAGTTAAAGGGTGCAAGAGATGAAAAGCATATGGCATTTTGCTTAAACTTTCATGGCTTATGCAGACTGAAGACTGGAGTAAAACCAAGTCATTATCAGTCAAGCTCTTTTTTTACTCCAGACAAAAATGCTGGGAAAGCAAAATGTAGATTTTGAGAAAACTGTGCCAGCTTTCAAAGGTTTCACATAATGCTTAAGTCTAGGGGCAAACTAGAAAGACACATGAGGATGTGAGAACTCTTCTGCATGGACGACTAGGATGCTCTGGGTGAAAATATGGGGAAAATAAGAACAAGGACCAGAGATCATGGTGAAAAGGGAAATAACAGTGACAATGATTGGAACTGCTTCCTCAATTAAGAAACTTAGCTTGCAACTCTAACCATGTCCCATGCAACAACTGAGAATATTAAAACCAAATCACCAGCTACTAATCATCTTAAATTATCTCTAACTTTAATTCCTACCAATCAAAATAAGAAGAAATACTCAAAACTTTATCCATGTTAACCTGCATTTACCCTGGGAAATATCCTAGCAAAGAAACTTTAGGTTCTCCTTTTGTATTTAGTAGGTCAGAAACAGAAAGTACCTATTAATATAAATCAGCAAGCATTATAAATCCAAATCTAACAATGTCATGCTGCATCCATTGTTCTCAACCTATGATCTGAAAAACAAATGTTACTAAAAGTGTGCATTATTCTTAGTTTTTGTGATCCACACGGACAGAAAAAATTGCAATACACCTCATTCTTAGTTGTGAATATTACTGAGGAAACATACATTATGCTTGATCTCTTCTGGTTTCTTTATTATCTGACCATTTTTAATTTTAAGTAAGCTACTAAATTAGGAGAGATGATGGACATGATTTATGTTTTTACTGAATAATTATTAAGATGATAAATAATAATTAATGTTCTTTAAATATTACTGATCTTTCTTCCCATTTCAATAATAGAAGAATGTAGCAGATGAGCTAAAGATATAATATTAATTTTAAAATTAATCTTAATAATAAAAACAATAATAAATGAGGAATTTTAGAGAAAAAATGGTGTTTGTTATTGACTATCTAAAGTATATATGTTTAAGTTCTAATATAATAAAAAAGGACTATTAAAAAGATTTTTCTCTAAGATTCTCCTAGTCTTACTCAAGGTAATTGTACATAAGATATTTATCTTGAATCATAATTGATAGCACAAATTGGTTTTGAAACTACAAATATATGTATTACACAGTCTTTTGTTGAACCCAAATATCTGAGAAGGTGCTGTTTCCTTGCATGTGTATAATTCTAAGCTTTCTTACTCTTTTGAATTAGAAGAGACCAAAATCCAGCACAGCCTCAGAAAACCTGTCAATGTAAGCAAAAGCATTTACTTCTTCATTCTTACTTTTTAGCTTCCCATGCAATTTTAATAAAGTTGTTCTATTTTCTCTATATTTTCTATCTCTGTTTCTGTTATTATATGTTCAGAACTGCAATTTCTCTGTTTGTTTCCTTTCTTTTAGAACAAAAGAGATAAAGAAACCATACAATAGCATTTATCTAAAATAACTATTATTGTTCTGGGAGCAAATAAGATTGCATTTACCACTCTAAGAGGTGAACATACACTTGGTTTTGAATGTCTGTGAACATTTTATGCTTTCATTAGAATATTTTTTCTAATTAATTGCAAAGCACTCATACAATGCACTTAAACCTTTCAATCATTTTTTAAAAATATGAAAATACAATAAATAAATACAATCAATCCCAATTATCAAAAATATAAGTAACTCAGTTACCTATATTTTAACTAAAGGCTAATACCTTAATAAAAGATTAATTTTGATTTCTAAGGTATCTTAAATGAGAACATCATTAAAGTAAAGGATGGACTTACTTCCTTTCAAAAGCTGTGAATGTATAACTGCTTCCACATTTTAAAGTGTTTGTGTGCACTTCCATAAAATTGCATTTGGTAAGCACAATATTTAATTGTCCATTAAAAACAATTCACCTATATTTGCTGAAAATATGAGTTTTAAAAGATATCTTTACCAAACTTACCATCACAAAATGTGAGTAAGGGGACTTTTAAATTTCTCACATTACTGGTAATTTAAATATCAGGGATTATGTTACAAAATAAAATATAAATCAAAAAGCTATAATATAAGTTACTGCAAAATGAAAATACAAATCTTGAAAGCAAGGTCAATAGGTTATACTCTGGGTAAGACTGATAACATTAATTACAGAATAATTTGACTAAGGCTGAATTTGTGGTAGTCTTACTTTGCATAAACTTTGTAGTTTGTTGGAGATTGTGCAAAGTTGATTTTCAAAGACTAGTCTATTCTTTAAGATCTCATTCTCAGAAGCTTTTTCTTGACCTAAAAAAATGAAGATTCAGCACTTATCTCCTGTAGGGTCCAGATTTTCATTAACCATTTCCTGCCTTAATAGGTCAGTAATACTGTAGATAGTAGAGCTATATATAAAATATTTAAAGTCAACTTTCTTAAAATATTTTCAGAGATTTAGTCCAATAACTTCTATAGAATTAAAATTTAATAACTTTTAGTCTGAATATTTTAAATTTTTACATATATTTTCCATAAAGAAAATGTTGTATTTAATATTAGTGATGAATTTTATATTACTAGTCAACAAAAGAAAAAATTACTATAGCTGTTTTTCCTCCCCTGATGAGATCACCCAATAGACCTTCTTCAAAGAGGGGAGGTGGATTTGTATTGAGTTTCATGTTCTAGCAAATATACCCCAGTGGAATATATCCTGGATTTGAAAAGACAGAATAGACTTGGTGATAAACTGGTTCTCTTGCAAGAGAAAATTATATGCCATATTTGGAAATGAATGGCAGGTTTCATTAGGAGGTTAGGAGGTTACTTTAACAACAAGTCTGCCATTTAGGAGATAAGTGCATTACTTTCCCATTGAAGCCTACCTGTTATGGCAAAAATCTGTCATGATCCAGTAACATCTGAAGATTTAATGGGCCCCTCTGTTACCTGGATAAAAAGTCTCTAAAACTAATCGATATTCAGGTGCCACCTTGTTACTTCTCTCATTTCAATAGACTGAAATATTTTCAAAGTACCATTTACATTTCTTTAAGAATATATTTTTTCCCCCAAAGGAAAGTAAAAAGTCAATTATTCTTTATTACCTACAATATAAAGTAGCTAAATGTGTGTAAAATTCCATAATTACTGACTAGGAGTATCAACATAACATCAATTTATGATCAAATAATTCAGGACTGAAAAGCACATATTAAAGCTTTAATTATCTTTTTTAAATTGGTAGATATAAGTAATAGTGGGATTCATTTTGACATATTCCTACATACACATATCATTATTTGTAAACTTCATTCCCCAGTACTTCCCTTTCCTTCCCCGCTCTTTCTTCCTTCCAATCCACTTCACCTACACAACTGACCTCCCTATATTTTCATGAGAACATTTTTTAGTTATTTTTTTTCCTCTCAGTTTTCCACACATGAAAGAAAGCATACAACCCTTAACTTTCTGAGTCTGGCTTATTTTCCTTAGCATGATGTTTCCCAGTTTCAACCATTTTCATGCAAATGACATAACTTTGTTCTTCTTTATTGAAGACTTAATTTTCTGATTTTATTTTCTGTATCAATTAGTTAATCAAATCAAAAGAAAAATTCTTAACATTTCTATATAGCTGTGGAATTAAAAATTAAGTTTTATTTTTGTTCTTATAAAAGTCTTTTTCTTTCCTTTCTTTCTTTCTTTTTTTTTTTCTTTCTTTATTTCTTTTCTTTTTTTTTTTTTCTGGTACTAGGGGTTGAACCCAGAGGCACTCAACCACTGAGCCACATCCTCAGCCCTATTTTGTATTTTACAGACAGGGTATCACTGAGTTCCTGGCTGCCTCACCTTTGCTGGCGCACAATCCTCCTGCCTCAGACTCCTGAGCCTCTGGGATTACAGGCGTAACCAGCACACCTGGTTTTGAACTAGTCTTTTTCTTACTCTCCATTTTATATGTCTCCTTGAAAGAACCTTAGTCATTAAACTATGAGTTTCTCTCTCAAACGAGGCCACATTTATTTCTGAGAAAGAAAACAAAGACATAACTAACTGCTTTCTTCTTATTTTTAAGTGTGTATTTGTACCTCTATAAAATTTTAAATCAGAAGCTACATCCTACCAATTGCTCTTTAGCTACTCTAAAGTAGCCACAAATTACAGAAAATAAGAAGTAAACTCAGGGCTGGCATTGTGGCCCAGTGGTAGAGTGCTCACCTAGCATGTGGGCAGCCTGGGTTGGATCCTCAGCACCACATAAAAATTAATATTATGGTATTATGTCCAACTACAACTAAAAAATAAACATTTTTTTTTAAAAAGAAGTAAACCCAGTCTTCTGTCTGTACCCCTAATATCCAGTTTTCAACAATTATGCCTACTTCCTTATAGTATACCTTTCTTATATTATATATCCTCAGTCTTTCTCTACTCTCCCACTAAGAAAGTCTTATTTCCCTGTTCAATCTCCCAATTTCATATTTCTTTAATCCATTCTGCACATTCATACGTTATTAATGTTCTAAAACAGATTTTTTTTACATCAAGCACATTATATAGCTATACAAGGTGTGCTTCTACCATGTCACTACCTGCAGTATAATATAACAATTTTTGTTCTATTCCTAGACCCTCTCATTTTGCTGAATATCTTAAATTGGAACTGTATCTTAAGCATCCATCTTAAGATAACATGGATCCCAGGAGCTACTTGAAATAAAGGCAAACAAAATAAACAAGAAAAAGTACAAAACAATAAGAAAGCTCTTAAAAGTACTTAAAGTGGTATATGGTAAAAGATTCATCAATAAGAGCTCTAAATTCATCAAACTTTTAAAGGGTGGAAAAAATACATTAAATAAAGCTATCAGGCTTCAATAATAGCATACACTTTGAAAATCTAAATTTGATTGCTATTTCTATTCAAACTACTACTTTAGGCTACATTTGTGGCCTGAGAATAAGGAAAATATCTAAGTCTAAGTCTAGCACATATTAGTTGTATGTACCTCTGTATATTTCATCTATCTTATTTGTAAAACAGAGAAAGCAATAGAGGGATATTATCAAACCATGGAGATAATTATAGCCTAGTATTTAATAAATATTAAGTCTTTTATTGTTTAAATATGAATAAATCTTGGACAATATTTGCATGTACTACTCAGTATTTTTTAAAGTAAAAGAAATCACTCCTTTTTGGGGTTAATTGGTTTTAGTTTGAGCACATATTGATAGAAAATTGGTCTACTTTTCCAACAGTTTAAAGGAAACCATTTTGTTCTTTTCTTTCCACCATTTTTATTTAGCAGTATGTACTCTGCACATATATCATTTATAAAATCTCAAAAGGCATACACTCAAAAGAGAATTCAAAGAAAAATGTTTGTGTTTTCATTATTCTTGTTTTTATATTTACCCATATGCTTATTAGAATGAATATTGAAAGAAATAAATTACATGAATTTGAGCACAAAATGAACAATTAAAAATGTTTGCTTTATTGACCATTTGTAATAGGAGTTACATATCATATACATATGCACACATATGTGTCTCACAGAAATCTATTTAACTATATTCTTGTACTGAAATCCTCATGATTGAAAGAGGAATAAAGTATTCCTCATAAATTAAATCAAGTCATAAAATATTTAAATTTAAATTTAGACATTTCCAAATGCAATACTCAGTATTGCTTGCTTAACGACTATCTCTAGGTGTTTGAATTAAACAGCTTCATATTAATTGTTAAATATACAACAATTATATGCATTCCATTTCAAGTCTTGACAATTATTTCCCTGTTGATTCTAAATCAGGGAATAGATGCCAGTATGCTGAACTATTGTTATATTTCCAGCTGCAGCTGCACAATTTCAGAAACAGTGGTGGAAAAATGAAAACTGCACTGTGGAATGGCTTTAAAGAGGTATGGAAGTTGTCTTAGTTTTCTAAGAAATTTTAGTCAAACTACTTGCACCTGGATTCCCAAGAGGACCATTTTCTCCTAGATGACAATAGTATAGTTGGTAAATTTCTTTGTCGTGTGTACATAGAAGAATATTCTAGTCATTTGCTTTTGTTGTTATTATTTCTGTCTTTTCTTATCTTTGAAGACAGCTAAGAAAATGTCTTATGCCTTTTGTTGCTTTTTGCTTCTAAATTTAGCATGGATATATGTGTGTATGTGGGTGTGCATTTTATAAAATCCATCCATATTAAAGAAACTCTGCCTTAATGAACATAGACAAAACATCAACATGCTTAAACATGTTGAAAAATGAAGAGACAAAACCTTTACATATACACTTAGCATTATGGGGTTTGTCAACTAAATAATAAACTTCTATTAAAATTTTAACTAGGTATGAGGCATTCTTTAGGCACTGTGTGCACTCACAACAGTACAGAACTTATCCTTCCTTTAAGGAACTCTCAATATGCTTACAATTTAAACACAGCAAGAAGAAGGAAGATGAGGCTAAAAGGAGAATATAACATATCTGTTCATAAATTGTTCAGTCTAAATAATTTCCTGCTTCAAAAAAAAATTTCTTCTTCCCCACCCCAAAATTTTTCTTCGAGTAAACACAAAGGAAAGGACTGACAATCAGATGTTGCAGGGTTTTCAGTGTAAATATAAAAATCCTTTTAAGACTTGAGATATGCTCACTGTCTTTTTTTTTTTTTTTCACAGTAGAAAATCCTCTCGGGATCCTTTATTTCACTTCCTACTCACAAGGTGGAATTTCAACTTGTAGTCATCATTTCTGCCAGTTCAGTCAATGGCTCGGAACATCACAGTCAGTCCCAATCCCACGGTGTCAACAATCCTGGAGGCAGATCCGAGGTGAGGGATTCATGTTCACTAATGAATTCCACTACATTTTGCTTTCTTGTGATCCCACGGCCTCATTCCAATTGAGGATCATTGAAGAAACGGACTGTATTTCTATTCACTATTTCAAAGATCATACCTACCTCATTTACTTGTCAAGAAAATTTTCTCAAGTATATTTAAAGTGTTTATCATTTTCCTATAGTTCTTCAAATGCTTGACATTCGTCTTTTCCCTACCTCTTAAAACTCCTTTCTTGTTCACATTATCTTTCTTGATTGCTTCTCAGTTTATATAAAAACAAAAAGAAAATGTGAATTTATTGTGCACATTAGCAGGTCTGTACATAAAAATGCACAGAGGTTTTGTATACCACTTACAGTAACAGCTCAGAGTAAAAAGGAAGAAAGAATCTGAAATGTTAGACTTGCTCGGAAATAAGGCTACCTGGGACAATGCCACTATCTAGCTTCATCAGAATTTTTACTTCTCCAACTTTTTAGCAGTGGCAAATAATAAAAAAACAAACAACAACAAAAAACCCTGATAGTTAAAATATGTAGCAGTCACTCCATATACTGCCCCTCCCACCCAACCTTAAGAATAATAGGGTTTTTTTTCAAGTTTTATTCCCCTTTCATTTAAATTTAGTGGAAAAAAACTTAAAAAGTCATGTTGTAGCAATGTGTCCCCATGCAGAATTGCAATTTGCCAAGATTGTAATGTGCTTTGAGAGAAATCTTACTGAAAAAATAGTGATGAGCACTTTCCAGTAAATCTTGAGTGAAAAAATCATTTGTACCCCAATCTGAGGTATAAACTTGCATTTGGGGGGACACAACTACTGTAAATTAGACAATTGTAGCAACCACCCAAGACAATGAGTGAAAGCGTATGACAATCTGCCACATTATAGTGAGTGTCTCTTCAAAGTTCATCATGATTTTTAGTGAGATCTTCCCCATAATTGGTAGCTTGGCTTCCAACAAACATGTTCCAGTTGTCTAGTATCTCCTCTTTAGTTAGCTTCTCATCCTTGTTCTTATCCGACTCATATACCAGGTGCCTGGCCTCGGCCTGGGCATGGTCATAATCTTGAGGGAGGATCCAGTGGCGAATCTCGTCTTTGTCCAGCTTCCCATCCTTGTTTAGATCCCGGAAGTCACTGAACTGCTCCCGTTCAGACAAAACCCAGTCTGGCTCAGGGCCATTATCCTCGTGAGAAAACATATCGGCAATGTACTCATCCTGGTCCACAAACCCATCCCCGTTCTTGTCGATGTCCTCCAGAGTTTCCAACACCACAATTTCCTTCATATGCTCAAACTCCTCAGGATGTAGAAAGGCAGTGAATTCCTCTGAGTAGCTGTCAGGTCCCCATCGAGGTCTGCAGCCTTGAACCTTCTCTCATCACGTGGCAGCATCTTTTTGAAGGTGTGATGATCGGAACTATCTTGGAACTCTGTGGGGTTTCCCAGGTAGTATCCATAGGTGGCTTGTTTGTATTCTTCCCAGGAAATTTTATCGTCTTTGTCTCTATCATAATCCTTCCAGACTTTAGCAACATTATCATAGATGTATCTTTTCTGCACCTGTTTGATCCAACTTTTCAGCTCCTCGGTGGTGACAAAGCCATCCCCATCACTGTCAATTCGATCAACAATCTTCCCCAGCCTCTCCTTGCTCTCGTCTGGGGTGAGCTGATCGAAGGTCTTGGAGTCCTCTTTGCCCAGGAAGGCCTCGTGGTCGTACTGGAAACTCTGGTTGTCCTCGGGCGGCCGCTCGCCCAGCTCCGAGTCGGGCCTCACCACGCGCTCCTTGCGCACCGTGGGCTTGGCCCGCAGCGCCCGCGGCGCCAGCGCTAGCGCCAGCAGCAGCCCCAGGGCGAGCCCCAGGAGGCGGCAGCGGCCACGGCGCGCCATGGTCCGGAGGAGAGGGCGGCCGCGAGGGAGGCAGGAGCGGGCGGCGCGAGCGGCGGATCGGCTGTAGGGGCTCGCAGCGCGGCGGCGGGACTGGGACCGCCGGGGGGAGGGACGGCGGGCGCCGCAGCCAGAGCCCGCCCCGGGCCCCGCCGAGGGGCGCGCCCCGACCTCGCGCGGGCGGCTTCGGGCGTCCGGGCTCACGCGCCCATTGGCCGCTGAGCAGCCAGGGGAGGCCGGGGCCGCCGAGCCACGTCGCCAGCCGGGGTGGTGGGCACCCGGCTCGGGTTTCGCCTCGGCCCCTCCCCGCCTCTCGTCGCGAGGGGCCTCACTGTCTTAACTACAGCAACTGACTCATTACTCTACATCTCAGAAACAAGAGATGGCAAGTACTTCAGGAAAGAAGGACTGCCAAGGGGATGTGCATGTAAATTAAAATCACTGCACATTTGCCATTAAGATTTTAGAGGGGGGAATCGCAAAGAGGTAGAAAACAGATCTGGGTTGAATATCGAAAGTTTTGAATTCTTTTTTCTACAGAAGTGTTTGAGAACCAAAATTGAAGTTCCAATCTTAGCACCTCAGTAATTTTTCATTTATGATCCTCTTCCCTTAAGTGTATAATGAGGGGATTCATTCCTTCTTTCTGAAATATTCTGATTCTTTCATGAATCTGCCGCGTAAAATAGCATATCCTTTTAGTGTCATAGATCAGGCAGCTCCATTTATTTTACACTAGATCTTAATGTGGTCAGTTTTTCTGTAGGTGGCAGAAACATTTTTCTTTTGTGAGTGTCACATAAATTAGCCATAGGTGAGACAATGGTAAAAGAAGCCATCACTTTGAATTTTCAGGTTTGTAAAACATCTCTTCCCTTTGATTTATCATTAGTGATTTTTGCATATGTGTCCTCCAAACAAACTTCTTGCTTATACCTTTCTCTGCGAATCATTAAGTAATAGAAGAAACTGCTTCTTCATCTGAGTGAATTAGGACCTTAATTTCCATTGACTCAATTAAGTGATTAGGAATTCCAATTTTGACAAAATTTTCTTAAGTTTAGAGAAGACTTCAGTTATATTTTAATGTAACCTATAAATAACAATGCTGAAATTGCTTTTGTAAGAGAGTTTTCATAATAATTATTATTAAAAGGGGATATAAAATTTATGCATTTATATATAGCATTTGCTGAAATTTTATGTCAAAAACAAAATATCCTTATACAAAAATAAGATCTGTGAACCAGGCACAGTAATGCATGTATGCCTGTAACCCCGAAAGCTCCTGAGGCTGAGGCAAGAGGATCACAAGCTCAAAGCTAGCCTCAGAAACTTAGTGATGTCCTAAGACACTTTGTAAGACCCTGTCTCAAAAGAAAAAAAATAAAAAGGGCTGGGCTTAGTGATTAAGCACCCCTGGATTCAATCCCTGGTACCGCCCACCCAACCACCCCCCAAATATATATATATATATATATATATATATATATATATATATATATATATATATATATATATATAAACATTGTGCACATGCCTGTTTCATATCCTTACCATCATTCACAGGGTTGTTTCCTGGAAAAAAAAATTGCCTACTTTTGTTTAAATGAATATTTCTCAATTGTTTTCTCCAATGTTCTCTACAATATTAGATGCCTGCTTTACATTTGGAATGCACATACACATATACCACAGCTGTGTGCTCATATGACCCTATAGCCTTCACTGTAAACTGAACACATTTTATTGAAACATCAGCTTCTCAATCAGTATTGCCATTTGTACCCTCAACAATGAGCAAGGTGTCTTAAATTTTTTTATCATGATGAACGACATGACAACTTCATGTCAAAACAAATTGTCCCATTCCAGATCATTGCAATACCTTCCAGTGTAATCTTTTAAGTCTTCAGTTATCAGGCACATACTGCTAGTGATACCATTTTATAGCAAGTTCTAAACTGGAATTTCAGATTTAAGAAATAAGATAATCATTTTTTACTTTATATGAAATATATGTATAAATTGTTTTTGATTCTAGTCCTTCGCATTCTGGAGTTAATTTCGTCTATTAATCAAATTGAGTTAATCATCAAAACTAGTCTCAGGAACTTAGTAAGGCCCCAAGCAACTTTGCAAGTCCTGTTTCAAAAGAAAAAAAATAAAAAGGATTGGAAATATGACTCAGTAGCCTTTTTTTTCAACCTCCAGTCTACAATTTTTCCCCCATTGAAAGTAGGGTTAGAACTAACATGTATAAAAATAATAACACATGACACTTATTTAGCATGAAATGTATACCCTTTCATACATTTATTTATCAGTTCTACACAAAGATAAAGTCAGAGAAATGGGGTGGAGGAATTTGAGATTTAGGGAATAACAAATTCAGGATTTAAACAGTTCTGCACATTTAAAATCCAAAAGTCCTTTGCATATGGCAATGCTTATTCTTTTTTTCAACTGCATCCATAATAGAGATATTTGTCCTTTGAGAGACACTGTGTTTAAGAATCATTAATACGGGCTGGGGATGTGGCTCAAGAGGTAGCGCACTCGCCTGGCATGCATGTGGCCCGGGTTCCATCCTCAGCACCACATACAAACAAAGATTTTGTGTCTGCCGAAAACTGAAAAATAAATATTAAAATTCTCTCTCTCTCTCTCTCTCTCTCTCTCTCTCTCTCTCTCTCTCTCTCTTAAAAAAGAGAATCATTAATAGTTTTTTGATAGTAACATTTTTCTATCTTTACACTAAAGATTTCACCAAAGACAGTTTTGTATCTTGAGATGTTCTTCTGTAATGATAACCTGGTTAATTTCTGGGTTATAATGGAATGACATAAAGCAGTTTGTCCACACTGAGGCAGAATCAGTGACAAAAGTGCCCTGTTTGCTACAGCTATGTTTGAATGTGCTCCCTGAAGCTCATGGGTTCCAAGCTGAATTCTTAATGGAATAGTGTTGAGAGGTGGGATGCTTATGAGGTGATTACATCATAAGGGTTTTGCCCTCACATATAGATTAACACCACTGTCATAGGAGTAAATTAACTATAGTTGTTTTAAACGTGGTTTTGCCCCACCCCACCCTCGCTCTCTTGACTTGTAGTGCACGCTCTTTAGATTTTCTGCTTTCTTCGGTGGGTAATGTGGCCCAAAGACACTTATGAGATGCCAGATCCTTCAATATGGATTTTTCCAGCATTTAGAAATTGAAGAAATCTCTTTATTTTGTATAAGTTAGAGTTTCTGATACCCCTTCATAACAATATGAAATACACAAGGACTACCACCCCCTCTTCTCCCACCTTTAAAGACCACCTTTCATTCCAAGGAGGGGTTTTATGTGTTTCTAGTATTTTGCTTTCTTTATTCCTTAGATTAATTCTTTAATATAATGGAAAATTTGCAAATCAAAATGCAACAAGTTAAATTACATTTAGAAAAACACTGTGTTCACTGAATACAAACAAATATTTTATGGCAGAATTGTTCAGCATCCACATGTACTATCAATGTGCCTTTTGACTCTCCAAAAGGAGGAAATAATCAATAGCTTTATTCAAGCTTATTTATCCATGAACTTGGCTGAATACCTAACAATATTGTTTAATCAATACAATTGAGAAACAGTTTGAACTAGTTATCAGTTATTTATATATTAGAGTTAAGGAGAAGATGATATGAAAAGAAAAAGAATTACTTCATTATCAATGAACTGCTAACTATAATTTTTATTTTGGGAGACAGTTTCACTTCGGGTTCATTCTGGAACTGGCTATATTGTAAGTGCAGTTGATGGGCTGGGTGGTAAATGGAAGAGATACTCTGTTTTTGCATAATGTGTGTTGAATGTACAAGTGGCATTAATCATTTTCACCAAAAGATTATGAGGAAAGCTACATAAATAATTTTGTCAACATTAACCACAATGCAGGAGTAGAGTAATAGATGTTTCTAGCACGACAAACAGCAAACACTTAATCTGGTAATAGAATAATCTTATCTAAATGTGTTAATAGTTGACTGAAAAAAAAAAGAAGGGAAACAAGAGAGAACAGATCCAGCTGAGCAATTTCTTATTGAACCAGTTTGTTTTAATGTCAAAGTGACTTACAAAACCACTCTTCAGAAGTTAGGAAGTTGGTAAGCAGCTTGAGAAGGCCACTTAATTATCCCATTAGCACATATGTACTACTGAGCTTCTGTGTCAGTAAGGAGATGCAATAATGCTGGAGTATATTTCCATGTGCATATGCTCTCTGTCCCCAATTAAACGGTGAACTTAAGGTGATACCTACTTGTCTATTACTTTTGAACTTTTTCATTGCTATATTGCTTTTTTACAATTTGGGAATTTGACATATTTGGTTGACTTGACTCTCAGGCAGATAAGATAGATCATTCTCTCTCAGCTGTATTTAAAGAACAGGACCTTTCTAAATTAAAGGAGTTCTAGTGTCTTCTTAGATGCCTATTTAATGCTTGCATTTATTTTAATATTGGCGTGGATACAAGAGATTACTTTTATTTTGTTCAGAAAAATTATTCATTTTCTTTTTCAATGACATCCCATTTTCTAAAGAAGAACTCCAATACAAAGTGATAAAGTATATTTTACAAAGAGACCCAAAGATGTTACCACAGACAGAATGAACTATTGATGATTTGTATACTGTTTATTTTCTTCTAAGAATCTTTAATAGTCAGTGTAATTTTTTTTGTGTGTGAATTTCAGAATTATTTTTAAACAAGGACTCAGCTACTGTAAATATTTCTGTGACATAGTCCTTCAGTCAAATAGTCTGTTGCAAGGTGTACCACTAGCTATATTAGGTCAATTAACACTCACTCACAGAAGACAAGCTCTAACTTTGTTCTTTACTTAGCAATAGGCACATACTAATTTTATTTAATGAATATTTAAACTTTGGCCTACATGTTTGTGTCCCCCTAAAAATCATATGTCAGAAACCTAATTCCAAGTGTTATGGAATTAGGAGGTAAGAATTTAGGGAGAAACGATGTGCCATGAGGGTATAACCCATATAAAAGCAATGCCAAACAACTCTCTCTCACTCTTTTCCATGTGAGTATAAAACAAAAATTCAACATTCTGCAACACAGAAGAGGGCCTCACCAGAACACAGTTTGCTTTCAGAATTTTAACCTTAAGAATTCAATAAACTAATCTCCATTGTTTTATAAGCTAATATATGTTAGCTTCTCATAGTAATCCAAACCAACTAAAAGAGTACAAGACACTTTTCAGAGTCTGTAAATTCTAAGAATACCTAGTCAGGAAGTCCATGCTTTTCTTCTACTTCTATATTAACTGTATTAATGGACGTTGAAAGATTTGCATTTTTCAGCTGCATTATTCTGCCTCATTTTCTTAATGCTATCCTGTGGGTTTTCTCAACCTCCCCTTTTATCTATTCCTTCAGTCTAAATTAAATTCAAACAAGCATACATCATTCTCTATGAATATTATAAATCCTACAAACTCGTCCGTGAACATAGTAAATAACACTCGTGAAGGTAATATTTAAGTGCAATTTTGAGCAAAGTCATCCCACTTTGTAATGGAACTAGATAATTAAACAAAATAAACTGCTTAGGACACCATTAAGAAGTAGGCTGCAGGAAAACTAGGGAAAGCAAGATAACTGAGCTGGGCTTTTTTTTTCTCCTCATTAGTTCAGGTGAAGTGCCTAGCTAGGTATGCTATGCTGAGATCTTTCCTCCCGTCCCTCATAAAAGCTGTTTTCTTCTAGCTATCTGTCTTTGCCTGTGATGTTGCTTAGTAAGCAGCCTCCTCAAGTTCAACCAGAGAGGATTATTGAATGCATGTGGTGACCTATTTCTGCCTTACAGTCTTCTCCCACCTGCCATTTTGAGAATTCTGTCAAAAAAAAAAAAAGTAGGTTTCAAGTTTGCTGTTAGTTTTCTATACTACCATTTTTTTTTTCCCATCAGGAACCCTAACTGCCTATTTAAAGTCCAGTTGGTGGATAGTGGAACTATAGCTATTTTCCTTCAGGTGGCTCCCCTACGGCAAGGGCAAGCTTGAATTCATTTGCCCTTTGTCCCAAGTGGGACTGAGGACCTGTGTACCAAGGTGACTGACTTTCACCTGAAGCATGAAGAGCAAAAAATGATTGTTTCCACTGGACCTGCCTTTTTAGATAGTGTATGTGGGCGGGGGGGAGGGGTAACTTTGGCTTCTGGCATTTTCTTTACCTTCTGCTAGGCCATGATTCTGTCAAGCATGCATCTGTATTGCATTCCAATCAGACTGTCTTTGCTTCTTGCTTCTGCTCTTTCTTTGTAAACAAACATGGGATTGCATCCCATATTGGCCTTTGTTTACTCTGCATTTAAATAATTCATTTAAAATAAATAATAAAAATAAACATAAGTTTTTGCCACTTATTCTTTAGAGACACAACATTTTAACTCCCTTTTCATGAGAAAAACAGGACAAGTGTGTTCAGAAAAGGGATATCAGAAACTACTTTATGGTCACCAGAACCCAACAAAGGGAAAGGTGGAATCCAAAGTATTCTGCTCTATTAATACATTGCCTTGCATCCAATGATTTCCCTTTTTGATTTTAAAATACAGTAGCTGATTTTTGTCCCTTCATTTTTGGTGTTTACAGAGAGATTTCACAGTTTCATGAAAAAGAGGTAAAAATTCTAATAGACTTTAATACTGTGACTTGAATTATATATCAAAGTGAGGCACTTTGCAGCCCTTAACAGATCTGCTAACTAGGACAGTAAAAAAAGTCAACTACAGGATAAAATTTGAAGGCAAGAAATTTAATTCCTTTACAACATCATTACTTTGGGTTATCCAGTGCTTTCTGTGCCATGGCAACCCTCACAGCCACCTCTGCTCTCAAGCTGCTCTGCCATCGTGGTGGCTCAGGACAGAGAGAAGCAGCCATCTTCACTGTTCCTGATGGGCAGAGGTCACTGCTCTTCATTTTTGTTATATCTCAAAGCTTATCTCAGTTCTGACTTCTTTTCTTTTTTTGGAACCCTTCTTGTGAAGTTTTCCTTTACCTTACAGAGGGAGGTAAAATCCTTTTTAAAAATCCCTTTCCAGAGAGTTCTGCAGTGCATAGCTTCAATTTTCTCTCTTTTTTTTTTTTACCCAACTTCCTTATTTAAGGGAACTTCTTTATTTATCATGAGAATGGGAAATAAAATGAAAGAATACCCTTAAAATCTTCTTCTTACACCCATGTTAATGCTTTTAAGCATTTCAATAAGGAAACAAATTGAGCTTCATGATTAAGCTTCCTCTTTCTACTGAGACAGCTTAAAGCAAAGGGCTCTGGGTTGGTAGAGAATTGGGATAGACAGTGGCAACCTGATAAAGAACTATTTACCCCACCATTGCTTTCATTGGTTTAGGCTGCTGGTTAATTGTATAATGAAAGTATCTAGGCAATTTAGTAAAGACAGTGGTAAAAGCACAGCGATGACTTTCCAAGGAAATTCCTCCTTTTAATGCTCAGGATTGATGTGAAGATTGAGGACAGTCACTCATCACAGTGTGAGCCAGGAATGGCTATTAACTATTATTAATAGAGACAAGGAAAATCTCAATTTCAAATAAAGGATGATGATTGACACTGTTTATATTTCAGTAAAAGTGTATTTTTGTCTGTTAGAACAAAGTAAGCAAATAACACATGCTCTAATACTATCTCTCCCTAAAATCTCTTTGTCACAGGGGCTGACTCAGTTATTGGATTTTGACGATCTCATCAAGTAAATCTGTATACGGTACTTTTAGAGCTTGGGCATGAGAGTGTTTACAGATTACTGAGTCTAAATTATTACTTTGTAAGCAGGTGTAAGGGAGTTTTGATAGATATCTACTATCTTCTAAAATATGCACAAAACCTCAAAATAGCTACTTAAAGTTTTCATGTAATAGAATTACTGGAGCTTTCTTCATAAAATTCTAATAATATCTTAACATATCAACAGCTTTTCAAATTGGTCCTCATTGTGTCATACAACTCACCTGACCAACAATAATTTTGCAAACGTATCTTTTAGAAATACAATGAATATTGACTAAAGAGCAGGAAACTTGAGGAATCATAATACAACTACAGAGTAATGGTCAATCACTTAATTGACTTTGATCTTTTACAGAGCTATGGATCTTTGTTTTACGTGAATTTCTAATGGCCTTTTCAGGGTTGTCAGTAGAATAGAAACAGGATAAAATATGTTTTTTAAAAAAGTAAAGTAAAATAAAACTAAGTTGAATTAAATTATATTAAATTGAAATAGAGATTAACAGTTTAGATGCGTACAGTAAAACATGCCAGCCTACATCTTGACATCAGAACAAAGTAGGGAAAATATACACAAAATCAGAACAGAGGAACTATAAGCAAAACGCAGTGCCAGACCATTTGTTGTAATGGTAAACAATCTTAAGTAACTGAATAAACTTGGTGGCATTGATGTATTATATAACAAGATAATAATGTACATTCTGACAATCATCAATGGCAGTTTAAATGGTATTTAATGTGTTCTCTTTACATACGGGAAGATATATAACAAATTTCCCCTCAAAATGACAAAAATGGCCAACATTTTTATTTTCAGATGCATTTGTTTCCAGAGTTAGAAATAAATAAAATAAATTATTAAACAATTCATTTATATGTTTTCCATATTTTTCCAAGCAGTCATGGGTCCTCACAAATGCATTGACTTTAAAGTGTCAATAAGACAACTGTTACAATGAACTGAGAGCCTCAGCATCTTGTTTCCTGTCCTAATCTAAAATTGTATAAGCAAATAACTTCACCTTTGAAAATTACACATAATTTCCATGTGCTAGATTTTATAGCATTTGAAAATTAAAAGTTCAGTCTCTTCATTTCTTTGTTATTTTTTAATAAAAATTTTAATACTGTGTCTTCTATTTTTTTTTCTTATTGCTGATTCACTGTGGAATACCCTACATTTTCCTATGCAAGAGGATTCTCTATCATCTCACAGAAACCACAGTAGATTCATGAAGAAGAGATTGGAAACATTAGTTCTGTATTCTCTGCCATTGAACAAGGAATGACTGTAACATAAAGAAAACTCAACTGTATAATTTGTTCAATAAAAATAATATTAGGCTTATATTTATGCATTTTAACATTATAATTATGAGTTCCTTCTAAGGTTTATATTACAAAATGGTCTTTTATAAAATACATGTTAATATACTTCTCATTCATGCCTCTCTGGATATGGTAGTAGATTGTTTAAAATCTTGAGTAAAGCAAAAACCTGACAGTTTCCTCAAGCTTGTAAATTTATTTTATATTTAATTGAAGGCAAATGGTAAAAAAAAAAGCTCTCAGTAATGTAATGATCATATAAAACTTACTTTGTGAATATTTGTGTTTATTATTCATAAATATATTTACAACATGAGTTATGTTAAAAAACACACACACATTTTACCTACATATATTTATTTGATTGTTAGGATTGTGGGTAGAATTTTTGTTTCTTTTTTCTCTTTTAATGCTATTTCTTAAATTGACTGAAAATACTGCCTGACAAAAGTACTTTGGCTAATACTGTAATTTAGAAGACCATTGAAATGTGCCCTTAGCCAGGAAAGTCACAGGTTCTTAGTTCTTCTGTTACTCATGCAATCGGGAGTTTATAATGGAAATGACAACACACCATTAACTATAGCACTCCTTGTGGGCATTTATATGAATATCATTACAGATTAAAGACCTCTGCAAGAATTCAGTCAAGTAGGATTAGCAAACAAACTATTAGAACTGAAGACTGAATTGTGATATAACAAATAAAGTAGATTTCTTGCTGTACTCTGGATTTCATTTGGCAGTGATTCTTTTTAGATTGTAAAGTCCCTCATATGTGAGTCTTGCATCTACAGAGTGAAGCCAAAACCGTGGAAGAACACCTAAATTTGTAGAGAATGATAAAGAACTGAAGAGGAGGCTTTGAGCCCAGTGTGTCTGCACTGTGACTCACAACCTTTAAGTGATTTTCAAAAGCTGAAGATTCACGGTCCTTAAGTGCTTTGAATATCGACTCTCATGGGAAATATAAGTGGACATTTTAGTCTTTTGAGCTTCATAGCATCTATAATGCTCATTACCCATCTCTCAGATGTTGAACTCTCCTGTAATAGTGATAAGAAGCTCAAAATTAGAACTTGATGAGATTTCTACCAGTAGAACACATGTGGCATAGGAGAATAGAGATATGTGCTATTGTCTGAATGTTTATATACCCCGAATTAATATGTTGAAACCTAATCACAAATGTGCTAATATCAGGAAAGGAGACATTTGTGAGGTGACTAACTTATGAAGGCAGAACCTTATGAATGGGACTGCTGTTTGGACCTTATGTGTCCCCCAAACATTTATGTGGTAAAGACTTGATCCCCACAGTCTGTTGGGAAGTAGTGGAACCTAAAGAGGTGAGGCCTAGTGTGAAGTCTTCAGGTCACTGGAGGCATGCATTTAAAAGAGATAATGGAAGGGAAGCCTATATTTTTCTTCTTTCTCATTCTTATCCATAAAGTAAGTAATTTTGTTGTATCACATGGTCCTGCTGTGATATTTTGTCTTACAACAGGTTCGAAGCAATGAGATCAACAAATAATGAAATGAATGCTCTAAAACTGTGTGCCACAATAAACAATTATTTTTACAAGGTTATTATTTTTAGCATTTTGTAACAGTAATAGAAAGCTGATTAACACATTGTCCTTATAAATGGGACCTAAGAAAGCTAGTTAGCCCCTTCAACCATGGGGAGACACAGTGAGAAGTGTCCACCTACAAGAAAATGGGTCCTCATGATATACTACATCTTTCATCATTGGTCTAAGACTTCTCAGTTCCCAGAGCTATGAGAGGAAAAAAAAAAAAACTTCTATCATTTATACAATACTTCATTTATGGTATTTTGTTATAACTACCTGAACTACACAAATCAGCAACCCATTTGTCATGGATTGAATATGAATTGTTCCTCCAAAAGCTTACATATTAGTCAATGCAGGAATTTTCGAGGTTAGATGATTGGAATATAAGAATTGTAATTGCATCCGTAGATTAATCCATTAGATAGATTAATAATTCGAATGGACTACCAGGTGTTAGTAGGCAGATGGAGCATGGTTGGAGGAAGTAGTCACTGGGGGCATTCCTTGGTGGTAATACTTTGTCCCTGGTTTCTCATCTCTTTCTGCTTCTCAAATGCCATGAACTAAGTAGTTTTCCTCCACCACCCTCTGCCACTATGATGTTCTGCCTCCCCTCAGGCCCATCACAATGGAGTCAGCATCCATGGACTGGACCTCTGAAACAATGAACCTAAAATAAACTTTTCATTTTTTAAGTTATCCTTGTCAGTTATTTTAGTCAGAGTGACAAGAAGTTGACTAACACTCCAACTAATGCAGAATATAAATGTGAATATTGGCATGTGTATAAATATTTGTAATTATGAATGCTTTAGTCAGTTTTTTTCATTGCTGAGACCAAAAGATCTGACAAGAACAACTTCAGAGGAGGAAAAGTTTATTTTCATGTTCATGGTTTCAGAGGTCTCAGTTCATTGACGTCTGGCTTCATTACTCTAGGTCTAGGATGAGGCAGAATATCAGATGGTAGTGTATGGCAGAGGAAACCAGCTCAGGACATAGCTCGAGGGAGGAGCAAGAAAAAACTCCTCTCACCATGGAGGAAATATAAACCCCAAAGTCATGCCCCCAATGAACCACCTTCTCCAGCCACACCCTACCTGCCTCGTTACTATCTAGTTAATCTGCATGAGTGAACTAATGATTAAAGCTAAGGCTCTCATAACCCAATCATCTTATTTCCAAACGTTCTTACATTGTCTCACACCTGAGCTTTTGGGGAATAACAAATGTCTGAACCAGTAATGAAATTTGCGCTCTCTCAAGGAAATGCATTTCTTTTGTCAGTTTAGCTTTAAATAATTATTTACATAACTTAGATAATTACTATGGAGGTCATGGTTCATATAAGCAATGACATTTTCATCATATTACTAGCAGGTGAAAATTAAAATTACTTATGTTTATATTGATTTTTACATGCCTTCACTGTAGAAGGCAATATATTGGCTTCTGCCTATTTTCCTATTTTGGTTTCATTTGCTAAATTTTTATCTACTCCTGTATTATGCTACAACATAGTTATGTCGGTGAAACATCAAATCACTCAACAGAGAAATAAAAACACATTTTTTAAAATTTATATTATATATTTATTTGCTTATTCATTCTGACATTCGTATTATTTAGATATTCAAAATTTGCACACAATATTGCTATGAAAGAGAATACAAGATAGACTCTGTTTTCTTTGAAACATAAGACAAGTAATGAATTAGGGAAAAGGAGTGGTATGAGGGCTTCCTCAGGACAATGATCTGCTTCTCTGGGTTGGCTTCCCATCAGAATGGAAACTGAAAACTATACTGAGAACAAGGGAAGGCTCTGGTACAGCAAAATCACAGGGAGACATAAACACAGGAATGAAATCAAATATACACACAAAGAGTTATACTTTTGCTTTACCTTTGTAAAACTTTTGAGGCAAATGACTCCCACCAAAAGCCTACATTAGGAACAAAGTATAGCAATAAGAAAGATCAGAGGAAAGGTGAGTGGTATGATCCCTAAACATAAAAGCTGGTCTATGGTAGTGAGTACATAAGTGATAGCAAGACTGACTGGAAGGCTGCGGTTGTGGCTCAGTGGTAGAGCGCTTGTCTAGCACTAATGAAGACTGGGTTCAATAAATATGAAACTAACTAAATAAAATAAAGACATTGTGTCCATCTACAACTAAAACTATTTAAAAAAAGGGGACTGATTGGAGACAAGGAAAAATCTGAACAACAAAATAATACAAGAAACTAGATGTCCAACATAGGCTAGTACTGGTGGGGGCAAGAAAACAAGGATGGATGCGAGACTTTCATTAAGGCTCCATCTTGGAAGACGAATACCAGCACATGAAAGAATTAGCGGACCAGTGGGAACCTGAGGATTTCCTCCACAGTGGGGGCACTATGATTCCATGTGAAAATTGCTAGGAGTTGGGGACAGATGTTTTGATGAAATTAAATGCCTTTCAGTGTGGATTAAAAGAGTATATTTTGGTTAAAATGATTATTTTTGCTTTCCAGAGACTCATTTATATTGTATTAAAGAGACATAAAATGTCTATGATTAGTAGCACTTTTTATTAAGTAAAAAAATTACTTAGTGTTTATTATGTGCCACACATTGTTCTATGTACTTTGGAAATTATTTTAATGCTTTTTTTCCTAGCAACAGTGATGTGATGTTGGCACTATTAACATTCTTATTTTACAGATGAAGAGCCTGAGGCTGAGGGCTCTATTAATAAACTGTGGAGTTAGAAAAAAAACCAGGCAATCCAATTCTGTGTACCTACCAGGTCATCTATGAGGTTGTGAGAGGACATTCATAAGATGGCCTCTGTATTCCTGGGAATGCTTAAGAATGGGGTTGGGAATTTTATTGAACAGTAGGGGACCAAGTGAGAATTTGAAACATGTGTAATTGTTCTTTGACTTCAGCATCTCATATATTTTTTTATTTAAATATATGAGATCAAAGTATATTTCATATCCAGTAACAGAGAGTCAATTATGTGGTAAAAAATTAAGAGCATTTAATTAAAGACAAAGGCAATACAAAAGTATCTGAGAGTTCAAGAAGTCAGTCAGAAAGCAGTATCTGTCTTGTATTATACTGTACTGATTTATGAAACTTACCATATCTTTTCTATAATGGACACCAATACAAAAGAATGTATACTTATAGATTCATAAGGCTGTGTGCATTTTGTGTGAAGAGGGCTTCTTTTTGTCTAAGAGCTATGCTATACTTTTTACTTTGGGAACAAAATTATTCATGTCTTGTAATTACAAATCTATATCAAAACACTTATTTCCTATTTACATATTATGTATTACATGTATTTCATCTTCAATTGAGTGCTATTAGGTTTTTTTAAAAACACATAATTGATTCTCTGTTATTGTTTATGAAATATACTTTGAAATCTTTTTTTTTTTTCAGCACTGATGTTGAAACTAGTGGTACTTTCTCTGTCACTGAGCTATATGACCAGGCCTTTTTAATTGTTTTGTTTGTTTTGTTTTGTCTTCTTTTGAGGCAGGATCTCTCTTAAGTTGCTCAGTCTGGCCTTGAACTTCTTAGTTTCCTACCCATCCTCACCAGTAGAGGAATTACAGGTGCCTGCCATCAGCCACCATGCTTACCTTCTATTTTTATATTATTGTTTTGAACTTATGTTCTGGCACAGAATTGAACTTATTTAGGTATCTTGAGGAAAAAATAGCCAGAAAAACCTAGAATTAAATAAAATTACAAAAATTGTAATGATCTATGAACAAAGGAATTTGCAGCCAAGGTCTGAGAGCAGGAGGCAGGAACTGTCAAGTGTTTCGAGGCATTCTTTGGTGTATTACACAGAATAGGGTAGGTCAGACAATGAAGATGGAGATAGAATAGTCCTGAGCATCATTGGTTTAATGCTATCAAGGTTTATTAGCCATTCAAATATGATTGAATTATGCGGGACCTCCTTCACTTTATAGTCAGGTTAATTGAAACACAAGGTTTCTCACACTACTGTGTCTTAGGAGTAGATAGGAAGAGAAAGCATACCATATTTTAGTGTCCTCAGAATGGAAGTGAAAAACATAATTTATACTCTAACTCACTGGGTTACAACTAGCACAAATATCAACATAATTTCAAGTTATTATGGGATATTTAGGGGAACACAGGGAAATATTTGAAAGATTAAAGAGAATAATTACTTTTTCTCACCTTGCTACAAAATAAATGTTGAAAAATTAGGAATAAATATAAGACTAGTGGAAAGATTTTTTAAATGAGCATATTTATTTCCAAAAATATCTAACCTTATAATAATGTTACTGATATATTTTAAAACATGAAGGTTAATGAAAATTATTGGGTTAATGTATTCATTAGTTCTACTTTGATGAAAATAGGACAAGTTAAATTTAAGAACTCTGGGAACTAGAATAACAGCATTAGCAGATATAGGGGAAGGGGAATGAAAATATTGGAACATGGAAAAAGATTCACTCTCTCAAGCAGTGATTAAAATTATTGTTGAGTCAGCTCTGCAACTACCAATTTAGAATTCTTCTTTAATTTAGAAATTATTACTGACAGAGAAAGTAAAAAGGTAAAATTAGGCCAGTAATGATACAATAAAAGTTGCCAAGGAAGAGGGCTAATAGATCCTAAATATATCCTACATCCATAATAAAAGCCCAATTTTTCTCTTTGGAAAACAACTTTTTACCTTCTCAAAGAAAAAAAAGAAATATATATATAAATTTTCAAATCTCAACTGGCCTCAACCAATAAGCTGATGGAATAAGGCTTATATAATTGAGAAATACCCTCTGAAAAATTATTAGAAATATTATTACTGGGGCTGGGGTTGTGGCTCAGTGGTAGAGCGCTTGCCTAGCACATGCAAGATCTTGGGTTCTATCCTCAGTACCATATAAAAATGAATAAATAAAATAAAGGTATTGTGTCCAACTACAACTATAAAATAAATTTTATAAAAGGAAATATTAGTACACTAAATACTGAAGTCAGGAAGGGTTTAGTATAATGACTTACATATGTGAACAAGAACATATCATCTAAACACATTGATCCTCATTTCCCACCCCTTTAAAATGGAAAATAATAGCTACCAAGTAAATGTACTGTCTAAATTATAGGAGAAGTATACATAAATTCCCTGAGACAATGCTTGTGTATGGATGCATTAAAAATGATCTCTAGACCATAAGCAATAAAACATAAATCAAAGGTAAAACTGTGTAGAAGTTGCAGAAGTGCACATTGGGTATACAAGCCAGTATAGGAGCACTTCACTGATGTTTCTCCCATAAACTCCAGAAAGCACACAGCATATGAAAAAAAGCAAACACATGGTGTAAAATAGTAGAAAATGGTAGAATTGCTTGTGTAAAGCTGAAAGAGAAAAATGAAGTGGAAAGAGCATTAATTTTTGCTTTTCCTTATTCTAGAAAAAAATAACTCTCCTAAAGTTGAGAATGAAAATCAAGTTTACTCATTAGATGTTAAGGAACCAGTGAAGGAGGCAGCTAATCTTGGGACTGAATCATTTAGGTTCAACAATGAAAATATCGATTTCAGCAAAATAACAGCAAAATGCATTCTTACATATGTATTTTATATCATTTATATAATGCCAAGAAATGTTGGAAATAAGCTTAAAGGCATCAATTTTCCTGGTATTTGATATGAATTAATCATAGATTAAAAGTATTGGATGTAATTGATTTTACTAGATTATTAATTATACACACATTTTGAGTATTACTATTAAATTATCAGTATTAATTTATAGAAAAAAATGAGTCTGTAATTTTAATAAGTTTTTTATGGTTTGTCATCATAAGAAGACATTATTCCTAACATAATAATGGATACTCATATGTAAAAATTACTTATTTAATTAAAATAAATTGATTTACTGCTTAAAAGTTGCATGAAAACCTTGTAACTTAATTTCTGTGTCAACAGGACACCTATTTCCTTTGAAGCACTTTTACCAAAATGAAAACAAAATACAATGCTTATGGCTGCAATCAGTGTTTTCCTCCAGTTTTACTTACATACCTTAAGGGTTCTTCAGTAATAAAACTCAGCAGCTTTGACTCCAAATATTTAAAAGTAGATAAATTGGTAATAACCATGACACTTCCCCAGGGGTAATTCCACAAAGCAGTACATTATGTTGAAAAGTTCAAGGTACTTTCAGTTAAGCAGGGGGCATATTAGAGTGTTCTGAGAACTTAGTTTGTATTTAGGAGAATTTTTCTTTAATTATTTATAATCTAGAGTTAGAGAGTGATTTGTCTAATTGTATGTGAAGGGCTGGAAACTCCTGAGTTGATAAAAATTTTCTTGTGGCTCAAATCTACTTTATCACCTGGAGCTTTCCTAATCAGAATCATCACTGGTGGAAAGTAAATGAATGTTTTGTTTTCTATTAAGTACACCCAAATCTATAGCCCACTCTCAGCAACAACTTTTCCTAAAGGTCAGATTTCATATGGTAGATATTGTATAAATAATTTTTTTCCTCCTTTTTAAACTAGCTTATACTGTTTAAAATGGGAAGTGGATTCCTCTGTCCTTGATTTGATTAGACAGAAATACTGTCAGAGGATGGATGTTTTAGTCAACTTTTTCATACTGAGACCAAAAGACCTGACAAAAACAATATAGAGGAGGGAAAGTTTTTTGGGGGGCTCACAGTTTCAGAGGTCTCAATACATAGATGGTTGACTCCCTACTTCAGGGTCTGAGATGAGGCAGGGCATATTGGCAAAAGGGTGAGGCAGAAGAAAACATCTAAGAATATCACAACAGGAAGGACAGAGAGAGAGAGAGAGAGAGAGAGAGAGAGAGAGAGAGAGAGAGAGAGAGAGAGAGAGAGAATGCTCTCTTTGACAAGGACAAAATATATACCCAAAATGCACACCCTCAGTAAGCCACATCTTCCAGCCACACCCTACTTGCCTAAAGTTACCACCCACTTAATCCCTATTAGGGGATTAATGCACTCATTAGTTTAAGGCTCTCATTACCTAATCATTCACCTCTAACTTTCTTGCATTGTCTCAAATATGAGCTTTTGGGGACCACCTCATATCTAAACCATAACAATGTGTAATATGTTGACTTGGCTAGACTATAGTGTTTACTTATTATTCAAATACTAATCTAGGTCTTGCTGTGAAGGTACTTTATATATATAGTTGACATGTACAATCAGAAGACTTTTATTCAGGTAAATGAGGTTAAATCTCCATGATATGAGTAGGCCTCATCCAATGAACTGAAGACCTTGAGAATGAAAACTAAGATTTCTTGGGAAAGAAGACATTCTGTTTCAACACTATAGCATCAATTACTGCCTGAATATCCAGCTTACTGGCCTACCTTACACATTTTAAAATTGTCAGGTCCCACAGTCACATTTAAAAAAAATTATTAAATATCTGCTGATAGAGCTATAGATGATAGATGGATTCTGTTTGTCTAGAAACTTCTAACTACTGAAACAGGAAATGACACTAGTAATTCTTGAGTATAAATGATGCATCTGGGGTTTTCAAATATGTACTTTATTGGAGTCTGACAACAGTGCATTGAAGCATACATGTATTCATAATACAGCCAACAAATGTCTACATATCATGAACTGTGATCATCTCTATAAAAAGGAAGTTAAATATATGAAGTCATTTACTTTAAGAAGTGTGTCAAGTGTTGGGAAATGAGACATTATGAACAATATAGAACTATAAAAAAAGATGATGAAATCTTTAATCAAAATAAATGTGCAATACTATTGTAATACAAAGGAAGAGAATCACCAACCTGGTTTTGTGAATTATAGGATGGATTTTGCAGAGAAGTCTGAGGCATGGTATTTGAAAGAAAATCTAGCAAAGTTCTGGAACATGCAGAACCTAAAGAAGCAGAATTTTGGCAGGATAAGGTGTGGCAGAGAAGAGAGTCTGGAGATGCAAACGTCGAGAAATTTCTTCTGATCTTTATTAATCTCCTTTTTATCTTAGAGGAAATTAAGATACTATTCTTAATTCCCCAAGAATTTAATTTTTTAACTTGCCGCATTTTCACAGTTTGCAATACATCAGATTTCTGATTCAAGATATTAGACTGAATACAATAGAATGAGAATGTGCGCAAAGAAAAGGATTATCTGTATAAACAGCAGTGCTCATTTTTAGAATGGCCAAAATCTATGACAAAGGATATTAAATTTCCAAGTTGGGGAAATATGTGGGGTTGTATGGGAAGATATTCAAGTGCAGAGGATGCTCTAGAGGAGGCTGCACAGAGCAGCATCTGGAGGTGGAAGTGGGAGGTTTTATGAGAGGTGTGAGCAAGGATTGGTTTGAGCAAATTGTCATTTTCCCACAGTTCCTCTCTTTTATCTTTGCAGTTTTACTTTACCATAGGAGGCAATTTTATAAACTTATTCATATCTGCCATATTAATATCTAAGGTTTCATCTCTATTCATTGTGATTTTTCTATTCCTGTATTTGTTTCGTTAAGTTTTTGAAAACTATCTTTTAAAGTCCTGAATTTCTCTATCTTGGATGTTCCACTTAAGTTTTGTAAATACAATTTTTTATGGTGACTCAATACCTTTTTGAAACTCTTTGAAGTTATACGTCATTTTAAAATCACTTTCCATTTCCTTACTTAACTACCATATGGCTATGATGACTGTCTTTCATTCACTTTGCTGCTATTGTTTTTATATTATTGTTTGTAAGTCCCTGATGAATGGATGTCTATCATAATTAGTGCACACAGCTGAGCTCTTCTGCTAATGTGTGGAGTGCACATTTCCCATAGCCCTTTCCCACTGTAATGTGTTGGATTTGAGGCCCTGGGAATAAATGGAGCATTTTTCTTTTAATATTTTTTAGATGTTGATGGACTGTTATTTTATTCACTTATTTATATGTGGGCTGAGAATCGAATCCAGTGTTTCACACATGCTAGGCAAGTGCTCTACCACTGAGCCACAAGTCTAGCCCCAAAATGGAGCATTTTTAATTGGTAGCCTTCACTTTGAAGATCACAAACTGTAAATAAGCAGGAAGGATTAGTTACTTCAGAAGCCTAAATCTTGTATTGTTCACTGTGGAGGTTGGGCCCTGAAGTGTAATTCCCAATATTCCTTTTCTCTAAAGGGTTCTCTTTTCATTATAAAAAAAAGTTTGGGCTTACTTCAGTATCTGCCCTGGTTCCTGCCTTCAGAAGCCAACACCAGCAATGTCTTCCTACAGAACTTTCACTGTCTTTATGGCACAGGACTCTGGATAGACAAACACTCCCACAAGAAGTACTCCAGTAATAGGGATGAGGTGTCATAGCAGCCCAGACTTTTAAAAATAATTCAAAATTATTTACACTGAATATTGGCCCACAGCTCATTTTTAATTTACACAATGTCTGACCTTATATTTAGATTTCTTCAGGACTTTAAAGGAAGAACTCTAAGCTCTAGAGTAAGTAATTAAATACATATTTCATTTTACCTTATTTTGGTTCAGAAAGAGCTAGACAAATATGGATGCTGAGGGAACTGACAGAAAGAAAGTAAATTTGCTTAAAAATTTCTGTTGTGACTCAAAAGTCAGAGAGGAGTGGTGTAAAGAGAGATAGGAACAACTTCCTCATGATGACAAAATTAGGTGCCTGAGGTGGATTAAATGGTCTTAGTTCATTCAGGCTTCAATAACAAAATGCCATACACTGAACACTAAGTGACTTATGAACAAAAATATTGATTGTCCTAGTCAGGAGGCTGAGACATCCAAAATCAATGTGCTCACAGGTTTGGAGTTTGATAAGGGGTGATTTCCTAGTTCCCAGATGATGTCTACTTGTGTCCTCACAGAGAGGTTGGTGAAATGATCATTAAGCCCAATTAGGAAGTCTCTTCCCTGTGACCTGATCACTTTCTGAAAGCCTCTTATCTAAATTTCATCATGTGGAAGATTAGGTTTCACCATAAGAATTTTGAATTTTGAAGGAACAAAACCACTCAGATCCTCTTAGTAAGTTTACTGAACAAACAAAAGTCCTGGTCCCATATTCCATCAGCAATACAGAGGGTAAAATAAATATGTACCAAAGTGATCTTAAGAGAAAGAAAAATAAAACCCAACAAAACTCAGGGACCTGAAAATAAGAGAAAATGTTCCCCACACAAGAAAAAAACAAGGCATTTTTGGTGAAAAGTGAACAATAAAAAGCCAGAAAATACTCTTAAATAAAATATAATTACTTCATTTTAAAGTGTTTTTGAAGATAGATTTAAAAAATTATCCTAACAGTACAGGCAAAACAGAAGGAGAAAGAGATATTAAAAGATTATAGAGTATTGGTCCAGGAAGTTCAGTGTCCTATCTATAGGAGCTACAAAACATAACAAAAGGTGAGGCAGAGAGAGGTAATAAAGACAGTAAAATAGGGGAGAAATTATTAAGGAATTAATGTAAAAAAATTCACAAAATAAAAGGCATATGTCCTAAGTGAGTAGTAAAATTAAAAAACAAACAAACAAACAAAAAACAAGCCAAGGTAGGCAGGTCACTCAGAATTTTTAACACCAGGGATATAATAAAGATACTAAAGGTTTTCAGGAAAGTCATTAATATGTCAAGGATTAAGAATCACATTTGAATTGGATTGGACTTCTTACAAGCAATGTGGGAAGTTAAAATATGGAGCAATAACTTTGATATTTTAAAGAAAAATGATTTTTCATGTAAAATCCTGTGTAAGCCAGGTAATCAATTAAGAACAGAGGAACAATTAAGACACTTACATAGTATGGGTACTTGTAAAGATTTTCTCCCAGCAACCCTATCATGGGTGCTCTTGACATGCTCTAAATGATATGCACATTCACCAAGAAGAAAGAAAGCCTAATAGCCTTCCACTGTGGATTTCATGTACATATAGAAGATTAGCAGCTGGTGTTAGATTTGGGGAACAAATCAGATTGCAGCAGGAGGAATGAGTGTCTTAGAATTGAGGGCTGGGGGGGGAGTAGGAAACCCAATAGTATGTCTTCTATTTGTACACTTTGGAAATAAATATCAATAAGGGAATTTTAAGATAGACAATGAGTGGACTAAAATGAAGAATAAAAATAAAGAATAAAACCAATATTTTAATAATATAAATATATTATGATATACTAATGCACTGTTCAATTAAGTAATGAAGTCAAAATAACATAAATGCCTATTACTGATTTTACTAAAAGTAATGATAGAAACATACAGAAAAGAGAAGAAAGAAACTTTAAGTGCATTAAAATTTTCTACATCAAAACATAAAGCAATGTGATTATATTTGGGGAATTAATTATGTATAGCTTTATAACAATATACAATAGAGGAAGTGCTTATGTACATAGTGATATATATGTATACATTAAGTACACAAGTTATACACAAATATGCAAATTTTTATATATCTTTAGCCCTAATTTCAATACATACTCTGCCTTATTTTAGTTACATGATGCATGGTAACTTCTAATCATCATTCTGTTCCAGTAAACATATGGAATCAAATTCAGAATATTATAATAAGTTTGACATAATAAACACATCACATTTGTATACTGTCAAAAATATGTATTCTATGTGTTAGACAAAGGGGAATGAAGGAGGGAAGATAGGAACATAAAGGACAGTGGAATGAGTCTGATATAACTTGTGTATGTACATATATGAGTATACCACAATATATCTCAACATCATTGTACATCCCCCAAACTAGGATCTTAATTAGAATAAGTATATCCCATACTAGTATAGATATATCAAAACAAATACTATTGTCATGTATAACTAAAAAGAACAAATAAAAATATGAATTATCAATATACATTAAGTTAGCAGTAATTATATGAATTTTTTTATTGATTCATGTGTTTCGGTACAGGTTGCTCAGACAACACACCAAATCCCAGTTTTGTCCAATTTCAAGAGTTTTTATTTAGCCAGCCAGCTGGCGGGCAACTGTTCCCAGCAAGATCCATAACTGCTTCTACAACAAACTGCCCCAATCCTCGACATTTTAGGATATTTAAAGGCAAAAGCCACATCTCGGTTGATGTACTGCAAGCAAGCAGGTACGGAAGCTGAATTGGGCAGGTAAGGAGACAATGCATGGGTACATTGGTATTTCCCATGGGACTTTCTAAGTTAGCACAGCATCAAGCAAGCAGAAGGGAAGGGGATCAAAATGACCCTAGTTCAGTACAGTTAGAGAATGGTTACTAACATCTAGACAATCAATCTCTGACAAGGTACATTGCCCAAGAAAAATGGAAACCAAAGGAAACAATTTTACATTGTATAAGAATTGGTATTTTGTGTTGCCAAATATGGTATGCTAGGTAATTATTAATGGGTACAGAGGTGGGGCTTTCCCATGGGAGAAGCATTTCTTACATGATATAGAGTCTCAGGGTAAAATGGAGTCTGTTTGGTCATTGCCCATATAGCTTGGCCCATAACACATGTATTTTATCAATCCAAATGCATTTGGTTTTACCATACAGATTTATTTCAACTTTCAGGTCCACTATTAGATAATTTTATTTTTGCTTCCCAGCATATGATGGCTTTATCCTTTTTTAAAATTTTCATTTCAATGAGATTTTTATTGTAGTAAAGTTTTCCATATTTAATCTTTCAACTAGCATCCAAGTCCCTTTCTCTAAACAGAAGCGCGCGTGCGCGCACACACACACACACACAAACACACACACACACATACAAACACAGAGTTATGCAGTTAATAGAACATTCACAAAATCAGTAAACCATTTATATTCTCATAAGTGAAACAGGCATCAAGGCATAATATAACTTGTACTATTTTTATCCTTCTGCTCTATTCTGGAGAATTTACTTCAAAGTACCTCACTTAGTCCTACAAAACTTAAAAGTAGTTGTTATTTTCATTCACTCATAAGAAAGACATAAATTTAAGTAATTTACCCAGATTTATATAACTTATCACTATGTAAACTCAGATTTGGTCATGCTTTGCCTGATTTTTAAGTACAATGCCTTTGATAGTATACTATCTTAAGATGTAATAAGGTTTAAGCATGCAAGAATAAAACTGCAGGTCTATTTTAAGCAAATGATTTAATTTTGGACTAAAATGATCATAAATGTCCATGAAACCATAATGGGTGGTGGAGAGAAATCAAGCCTTCTCACAATTACTCTATCAATAGTAAATATTATATTCTGATGACATACTATTCTTGGATAGGCATAATAAGGCTGTAGATCTCTCATCAAGTTCTGAAAATATTCTAGTACTCAATAAAGCTATGTGATTCCAAGATTTTTACTGGATCTTTCAAGATATCACAACTTCCTGATTATGTATACAAAAAGATAAAAATAGAGCATCTATACAAGATTTTAGAATAAAATGTCTTTCTTTACCTTCTATTATTCGAAGCAGGGGGAGAAAATGATAGTTGGTAGCAGAAAAATTAAATATTAAAAAAGTAGGGTCAGTCTCCAATGCTGCCCAGTGTGTTTACACATCACTGGACTTTCATGTAATAAGATGTCTTTTTCAATACACTAGTGCAATGCTGCAGAAACAAGTTATCAGAACAAACAAGAAAAATGTTTTTGTTAAAGATATTCAGATCCTTAGATTATGTTGCCATCCAATTTTGTATAGAGTGAAAATTTGCTAAAAAAGTTCCCTAAGATCAACTTACTATTTCCTGTTTGTTCAAATTTTCTCTTTGCTAAAATATTTGGAGAAGAGAAACGTTTTTAATAAGGCCAACGTTAGCTGGTATCTGCAAAACCTTCAATTCAGGCTACTGGAATTGTGACTTCATCATAAACACACTATACAAGAACCATTCAAGAAATAGTTATTTTTCAAAAATACAAATAGCTCTAAGAAATAATAACACACCAAGATTTCAGCTGGAAATGTGCAAAAATCCTCGTAGAAACCACGATGAACAATCCTAAAAAGCAGGCTATTTGACAACACCTTAAATCTCTTCAGTACACCATTTACATCCTGAATTTCATTCCTTTCTCTTAATTAACTGCTACTGAGATTTCAGATCAGCTAAAACCATAACTTCCTTACAGTTTCAGTTAAAATTTTCCAGCTTCTCTGTACAAAACAGTCTAGTAAATATTCTACCTTTCTTTAATATCTTTGGTATGTAGCTTTTTTACTACTCAGAACATTTTTCATTTTCTGCCTTAAGTAATTGTTGGGGGTATAAATCTTATGTCTATACTTATGCTTCATATTGCAGGAAGACAGGATACACATGCCCATCACCGTGGTGCTATCACTACTGCATACCCGCACAGAGACATGTCCACTCTGAACCAGAGAACCACACACATATAATCTTTTTATAATCTTCTTGAAAAATAATCTAATTATACTTTTGAATGAAGAATTTATGTTTGCTAACAGACATGATAAGAATGTTTAGAGCCCAAAGAGGAGAAGTAGATATTGGATTTTTTTTAAATTTTATTTGTTCTAGGGGAAATAATAATATAAACATCTCTTGGATTCCTACTTCATTGTTGAATGTGTGTGCATGTGAGTGTGCTCTGTTTTGGAAAATAAAAAATACCTTCTGGAATTTTTTTTCCTGTAAGATAAACCTTAGACATTGTCAGGTTTAGAAAATTTGGGACAGAACAGTAATATTCCCTCTGTGAAAAAAAAAGAGGTACTTTGGAGAATAAAGGAAGCAAGTGTCTCCAGTATATCCTCACTAGAGGTATAAAGATAGAAGTATTGGTGGGTCATAGTACATCAGAAGTAGCCTGGAGATTCACAGGTTACAACTCTAGCAAAAGAGGAAGGTACAAGGGACTGAACCCTATAGAGAATGTAAATTTGCAATTGCCCCTGGTTTACACTTTTCCTGTTGAAGCCAGGTTAGAAAAAGGAAGGCACTGCTAAACTGCTAAAACTGGTTTCTAAGATAACTATCATGGAAGTGACACCTACCAAAGCAAATAAGCTGTGATAAACACATGGGTGTGGGGCCAAGCTAAGGCAGGAAAGGACACTTTCTTTATGGATCACACTGAGATTTAGCTAACTCAATTTTCTCTGCAAGCTGCTGGATATATTATGTGGATAAACTACAGAAAATCTAAGTTTTTTTTTGTTTTGTTTGTTTGTTTGTTTGTTTTACCATACAATTTATTTTTATTTTATTTAGTCATACATGACAGCAGAATGTATTTGACATATAATACATACATGGAATGTACATACATCAATCATAATGTCTATTCTATTCTGCTTCTCTTCCTATCCCTCCATTCCTCCCCTCCTCTCCCATCCTTTCTCTCTATCCAATCTAATGTGACACACTTTTTTTTTCTTTTTCTCATCACAACATCATATATGTATTCTGTATAACAATGAGGTTCTTCTTCCATCTTCCATGCAACTCCCCTTCTCCCTCGTTTTCCCTCCCACCTCTCTTCCCTATTTAGTGGTAGTCTTCTTCTCATGCTCTTTCTCCCAATCAACAAATGGGCCAAGGACATGAACAGAAACTTCTCAGAGGAGGATATACAATCAATCAACAAGTACATGAAAAAATGATCACCATCTCTAGCAATCAGAGAAATGCAAATTAAAACTACTCTAAGATACCATCTCACTCCAATAGGAATGGCAGCCATTATGAAGTCAAACAACAATAAGTGCTGGCAAGGATGCGGTGGTGGGGGGGGAAGGTACACTCATACATTGCTGGTGGGACTGCAAATTGGTGCAGCCAATTTGGAAAGCAGTATGGAGATTCCTTGGAAAGCTGGGAATGGAACCACCATTTGACAAAGCTATTCCCCTTCTCGGACTATACCCAAAAGACCTAAAAAGGGCATAGTACAGGGACACAGCCACATCAATGTTTATAGCAGCACAATTCACAATAGCTAAATGTGAAACCAACCTAAATGCCCTTCAATAGATGAATGGCTTAAAAAAATGTGGCATTTATACACAATGAAATATTACTCAGCACTAAAAAATAACAAGATCATGGCATTTGCAGAGAAATGGATGGCATTAGAGCAGATTATGCTAAGTGAAGTTAGCCAATCCCTAAAAATCAAATGCCGAATGTCTTCTCTTATATAAGGGGGGTGACTCAAAATGGGATAGGGAGAAAGAGCATGAGAAGAAGATTTTTTGTTTCTTCTTTTGTCTAGGTTTGAAAGATATAAAAATAATTCAACTCAAATGTGTATACCAAAAAATCAAAATGAAATAAGTATTAAAAAAATGAGTACATGAAAATAATGTTTTAAAGGAAAGAAACCACCCTTAAGAACAATTTTAACCAGGGTCAACATAAAAAGTAACTTTTAGAAAATGTATTTTTCAGGTTCTCAAACACAGTTCAATATAAAACTTATGACTTTCAGATTAGGAATCAGAAATTTTGGCTGTCTAAATAAAAACTACAAAAACAAGACCATCAAAGTAAACATTAAATGCAATGAAATTAATAAAGTAAACAATGTTAAACAATTTCTTAGAAGTTAGAGGGAAAAGACAGAATGTTGGTTAGTATGACCAAACCCAGGGAAAAAAAAGTTGAAAGAAGTTATATAATAGTAAATTAATAATAACTTTTAAAATATTCCTATGTTAAAAATTTGAATTCGAATGTATCAAGGGTTCAAAAGAAGAGCAGACAATACTATTTAAAAGATACTGGAATTGAGATATAACTTTGTGAAGTTGTATTTTTAGAGACTATAAGAGTAAACTCTATAAGCATCTAACAAATACCTACAAATTGTGAAAATATGGATTTCAAACTCCATTTATAAGAATGTCAAAAGACAATGAATACTGTGAAACAAGATTTTTATATGAAGCCAATGCATTTTCTTTTATGTAGAGAGGCAAAAAAAATAAATAAAATTTTGAAAGTTGTCAGAACCAGGCAAGATGGCACACACATATAATTCCAGCAACTAAGGAAGAGAGACAGGAGGATCTCAAGTGCAAGACCAGCCTGGGCAACTTAGTGAGACACTGTTTCAAAATTAAACAACAAAACAAAACAGAACAACAGCAACAACAACAACAAAGACAACAACAACAACAACAACAAAAAAAAAAAACTGTAGAGAGGCTGGGATATAGCTAAGAGGTAAAACAGTACTGGTTTCAATCCCCAGTACCACAAAAGAAAGTTGCCAGAAAAAAAAATGTTTAGAAAAATACTCCATCCACCTTTTATTTTAAAAATACAAATAAGCAATGACACATTCCAAACAACTAAAAGATTAATTAAAATTTTAGAATGGACATTTAAATACTAAAAAAATCAGTAATATTTCAGGTGCCAAATAAAACAAAGAAACACTGGTATAGTGGCCTATGACTGAGTCCTAGCCCTTGAGAGACTGAGGTATGAGGATCATTTGAACCCATCAGTTTGAGATTGACCTGGAAACATAGCAAGACCCTTTAAAAAAAAAAAGTGAAAAAAAAATATATATATACTTATTATAATAACAATTCATGTAAGTATCCAAAATAATTACTGAAGCACTTTAAATTTTAAAATGGTATTAACATCAATAATAATATCAACCTATACTCTTTAATAAACTAAAATTCAAGAGGGAACAGGGAGCAAAAAAGCCATTGTAGCGTCACAAACATGCCTTGCAAATAGGCCTAAAATGTAACACTTAAACCAAGTCACAACATATGAAACCAAAGTCTTGAAACATACGTAAGATGTAAAAATGCTCCATATATTAAGTGAAAAATCAATTTCTGAAATGGTACGAACACATATAATAATTGCCAAATACATGAACACACACACACATACATGGAGTTACAAAATGTTAGCATCTATTTTCTTCAGATAGAAGGATCACTAACTAATGTTCAGTATTTTCTTTTTGTGATTTTACATATGTCACAATTTAGAAATGTATATGTCATTTGGATCAGCAAGTGTTTAATAAAAACAAATTTTAAATAAATCTAGATAAATATCAGATGACATTAATACATTTAATGATTTAATTTATTTGTTTTCAAACCTTTTAATGTATATAAAGTAGATTATTACTCTCAGCTTAATGAATAGAAATGTTCTACAAATGGATCTGTGAGAGGTTTTCTCAGCAGGACCATGTGACTATTGGCCTGCTGGAGCCAGGCACCAGACAGGAATGCATCTACTTTAGTGAATATGCCAATGGATCTTAGTTGTCTATTTATTTGTTTGCTTGCTCTAACTACAAGAGCAGGAAATTGAGCTTAAGAAGCAAATAAAGAAGATCAAAAGTATGGAAAATGTAGACATGATTTTGGCTACAGAGAAAGAGGGGTGCAAGCAGGATCCTATTTTTGATTTGAATGTTGTTAAATAAAAAAAAATAGGCTATCTGTAGAATTGTAGGACAAATTATGCCAAAGAATTGAAAAGAGGAACTTCATCTTTGATTATTTTTCCAGTGGTCCTGAAGCACCTCTGGAACCAAGAACAGAGGACCAGAGGATAGAATATTTTATGCTCAGTACAAAATATTGAGAAACAAAATCTGTCTGCAGAGGGACATTCCTATGAATGATAATAGCAATGTGGATGGAGAAATACTGTTAGGCAGCTTCTTGTGCATAAATTAGGTGGAAGACAGAAAGCATTGGAAAATACTATAATATTTAACCACCAAACTGAGCCATGCTAATTCCTCTCAAACTCCCAATAGTTCCATAATACCTTTCCAATACAGTTGGTATAATCTATGCACTTGTACCTATTATGCCATCTGCCTTCCTCATCAAACTCATTTGCTGCACTTTTCATAATAAATTTTCCTGATCCATTGAAGATTGACTGCTCTTGCTGCACCCATGTCTTGGTTTATATTATTTATTGTCATCATTCAGCTCTTATGAAATCTAATAAGAGAGTAATTTTTTTCTCTAAACTTGCTGTTGAAAGTAACCACTACAACTTCTAGAATCACTCTTTATCTACTTCTATTTAGTTCAGAACATATTATTTTATTTTTGCAAAGTTATCATTTATATATTTGTGTACTTTTTTTGTGCCACTATGATGAAAACATTGGTGTCTTCCCTTGCCTTCAACTCAGCAAACTTAGTTAAGCAGGGAATTTGGGAAACACAACTTGAGCCTTCAGAAGTTCTTCATCTTGAATTATCTGTTAGTGTATGGAGTACACTCATATAAGATTCTGTTAAATGAAATATTTCCTAAGAAATATAAAACTTTCCTAAGAAATTTGAGAAAATTCATAGGAACAAGGAAATATCCTAAATATGTCAGAGTAACAAAGGGTGACAAGTTTATGACCAAACAACCCAATGACTGCTTGGAAAAGTGAGTTTTTATTGACACAACTCTTATATGCTCTATTTAAAAGGGAAAAAAAACTTACAGAAACTTTTAAAATGAGCCTAGAATCAAAAGAGACTATTCTTCTTATAAAAATAAAACTGTAGAAACCTAAAGAAGCTCTGTAGAAGAAACTATTTAGTACTAAATAATTGTAGCTCTCTTTACCAATAACCCCATACTCTGTTTACAACCTTTGAATAACTTTCCTTCTCCTGTGTAAGCCCAGAGATAATATTAAAATAAAACAAATTTAGTCATCTTTTAATTTGATTGACTCATTTTATACTCCAACATCCCACTGGCTATTTTAGAAACCATTTCAAAACTATTGTGAAGTTTTCTACTTGGAAAGAATAGATGCATTGTAATTTATAAAAGGAAACTTTCTTCCTCCATGAAAAATCATATCCCATTGTTCATAACATTTATAATCATGTGTGGTTATGTACAAAAGTCTTGAAAAATACTGCTTTGCTTGTGTTATTTAAAGCTGCCAATTTGCCCAAGCTTATTAAAATCAAGGCTAAATCATTCCAGTGAGCAAAGTCTTAAAGATTTAGTTGCATTGTCACAGGCCTAAGAATAAATTAAAATGTAAAACTTGAACTTGGGAGACGTTTAAATGATCAAACTAAAGCATTAATGCAGGATAAACCTAATCTTAGCAGTACAGGAATGAGGCTTTACTAGCAAAGTCTCTTTCAACAATCAATAGATGTTAGTGAACAATATTAAATGATGTGTTTAATAGTCCAACTATTAATACACTTAACCTGGTTTTTTCAAAAGAAAGGATTTGGTCACCTTGGATAGAAGCAGCTTGATGCATTAAAATGTAAATTAAATGTCTTTTTCCAGGAATTTTTTTATTGCATAATTCATCAGTATCAAACTTTGATTTTTCTAAATTAAAAATATTATTTCTTTTAAACATGGTACAATTCAATACAAAACTACTAATACTATAAAATCTGAGTAAATCATCTGGTCTTAAGAAATCCTTTATAATAATACCCCGTGGTATATAAAATATTATTAATAATTAGTTATTTTCATAATTTTAACAGTTTAAATAGTAAAGTGAGAGAAATAAATTCTCTGTGACTTCCATTTCAAAGCAAAGAGATAACACATTAGATGTGTTCTAAGTATATCATATAATTTAAGTATTTTAAAATAAACCAGTCATTTTTATTTTTATTTAGAAATCGAACATTTTGCTCTATGTATACTTAGAGTTCATATTGCAATGTCATCAGTTCTATAAAATTAACTTGAAATAGTTCTGTTATGCTCTGTGGAAGTTTTGCTATTTTTTATTTTCATCTTTAGATTGTAGTCTGCTTAAGGTAAGAATATTTTTTGTCCCATCTCCTAGCACACACAAAATGTCAACCATAGACAAAAGAATATTCCAGTTTTACTTGTCCATAGTCTCCCCTGACCCACAAATCTTGCTTTGTTTGCTAACCTGTGTTTGATGGTCCTAGTTATCTATTTTGAACTTGATCCACTTTGACTTGCCTTCCTTCAGTGCCTTATTTTGATTACTGGACTTCAGTTGCATACTTGATTTTGGTTCTAATTATTATCCTATTCTCTTTAAATTTTCTATGACCTATGTAATGAGGTTTTCTTCTTCAGTCTCATAATCCAGCTTATTAGTCCATTGCTCAGCCTTCAGAAGAGGGAAAGTGAAAGTTATCTACACATGGTGCTCAGAACTGTTGTTCACTTATTAATCTTTGCTTCTAAGGAAACATTTGATTTATTATTGGTTTATCTGTTTATTGTTCTAGCCAGTGTTTTGGTCACTGTGACCAAAAGACCAAATAAGAACAATTTAGAGGAGGAAAAGTTTATTTGGGGCTCATTATTTCAGAGGTCTCAGTCCATAGATGGCCAATTCCATTTCTCAAGGCTCAAGGTGAAGTAGAACAGGATGGCAAAAGGTGTGATAGAGGAAAGCAGTTTGAAACATGGCCATAGAAAAGAGAAAGTACCAAGGACAAAATATATACCCCAAAAGCATGCCCCAATGATCTACCTCCTCCAGCCACACTCTTGCCTTCAGTTATACCCGGTTAATTATCATCAGGGGCTCAATGTAGTGATTAGGTTAAGGCTCTCATAACCCAATCATTTTACTCCTGAACTTTCTTACATTGTCTTACACATGAGCTTCTGGGGCACCTAATATATAAAGCATAAGATTCATTTATTAATTTATAATGTTTTCGTTGTTGGGTATCAAACCCAGGACCTTGTACATGCTATTCTTGCTCTAACACTGAAGTACATCCTAACATTTTTAAATGGTGGAAAACTTAGGAAAAAGACATACACATAGAGACTATTTTACTTACATAACTGCTCCAGCAGACACAAGAACCCATATATCTTGCCTTTGATCTGATAATTGATAGATAACTATTCCCACTATCAAGTCTAGTAGCAAGATTTTCTTTATTATTATCTTCATTGCATAAATAGAAAAGACAAATCAATTAGTTAAAGGTATACATTATAACAACTGACTATAAAATAAGCACTAAAAAACTCTAAGAAAAACAGTAACTTATCATTACTATACTATGTAAACTTATTAATTACTGTTCAATTAATATTTCAACAAGTAATTACTGAGTACTCTACATGCTAAAAATATCTCAGTCTCATTGGAAAAATAAACAGAAAAGTCCATGTTATCATGAAACTTACTGTCTAGTGATGAGGAAGAACCTACTAACTAAATTTTTAATAAGATAAACCTCTATGTAGATGTTGATTCAAGAAGTGCAGCGGAGATTCAAGTAAAGTGGACAGGACATACTGTTGAGGAAAATGGCTTCACTGAGAGATAGAGAGAGTTGAATAACAACTAAAGTACATAAAAGAGTGAGTAATGAAATACATAGAAAAATTACTTTCACGGCAAAGGAAACAGCAAATGAAAAAAAAAAACAGTGATAAAAGAAAATCTTCTGTGTTTAAGGAGCAGAAATATGGCCACAGTGACTGATGTAGAATAAGGTGGTGGGAAAATAAGAGGATAGAGCCAGAGAATTGTAGGTGTCAGTTTACATTGATTTCTGTATGCAATTTAAAAGAATTTATCTTCTAATGAAGGAAGAAGCCATTGGATGGTTTGATTGACATGTCTGATTCACATTTTAATAAGGTCACTTTGGTTGCTGTGTTTAGAAGAACATGGACAGTGTGTGGCAAAGGCTGAAGAAGAAATATCAATTTGTTGTGTTGTCTCACTAATCCTGGTTTGAAAATAATATTAGTTTGGAAAGTCTTGGTAACAGTAGCAATGCTATATGTTAAGATTTTGTGTACCTTTAGACTGTGAATCAGATTTTCTCATGTGCTAGATGGGAAGTATGACTGAAGGAAAAATATCCAAAATGATTTAAAGGTTTTTGAATAAAGTAACTAAAAACTAAGAGAAAACTGTGGGAGGAAGAATTTCAGCAGAAATTTAGAGAATAGTATTGGATATTGGATTTGAGATGTTTCTTAGATATCTGAGCAGATATATTAAGAGGTAATTGACATAGATGTTGGTAATTCAACATCTATGTCAGGGTGTGGAGCTTATCTAGAAAACATATTTTGGAATGGTTATTATAGAGATAATACATAAAATTATGGGACTTGATAAAACTACTGTAGCAGTGTGTATAGATTAGAATAAGGAAGGAGTCCTATCACTGGGCCATTTTAAGAAGTGGGAGTGCTGAAATATTTGGTTTATATATGGAGACTGATGAACACACACACACACACACACACACACACACACACACCAAGATGTGTGGAAATGTTGGTCTGTGATGTGTATTTAAGCAATAAGTCTTGGGACAGCAATCTTCCTGATCTAGTCAGAAATGGCCTTAGTACCAAAAAAAGGGGCTCCTTATTAGGACTTTTATTGTGGTCTGAGAGTGGGAACAGGGTGAGGGAATTTGTGGTTTGGATCTCACACCACAACCAAAGAAGACAGTTCCCAGTGTTTCTTATCAGTATACTCAGACGTGAAGCCAACAAGGAAGAGGACTCCTCATTATAAGATATCAGAAGATGTGACCGTTGAGTTAGGTAGTAGCTCATAATACAAGTGGAATGAAGAGTATTTTTAGAAGAGAGTTACTGAATGCCTTCAATAACCACTGGTTTGGTGCTATGGTGGTAAAGAGCATAACTTCAGCAGAGCGGTGAAGAAAATCTTAGTGCCATTCAGGTAAGAATGAGAGGGGAGAAATGAGCAGGAATACAAATATTTCTTTGTGAAGAAGAGGCTCAAGACAAATGGAAAGCTTGGAAAGGTGATGTGGGGATTAAGTGAAGACAAGTGAAGTTCATAATTTCAAATGAATTTGATGTCCTAACATCACTGCTTTGGACACTGACACATCAACCTCTGATTGTCTTTAGGCTAGTAGGCAGATATCAGGAATTAGAAGTGTTCAGTTGGAGCCACAAATGCAATATTGTAAACTTGTCATTTTTATCTATGCTACATTCCCAATTCGAATTTAAATATATAAATCTATTATTAAAGTTCTGAGAATAAGATAGCCAATGCATCAATGGGAAGAAGACAGAGCATACCATATTCATTAGAATTCAAAATGGTAGAATGCCTACAAGCTTTACAAGACAAGTAGAATATTAATAGTCAGTGGAAAATAGGGTAAATGAATTAAAAATATTTATCCAAATGTAGTTAAAAAAACAAGAAGCTGGGGATATAGCACAGTTGGTAGAGTGCTTGCCTTGCGCGCGCGCGCGCACACACACACACACACACACACACACACACAAAGAAACCTCTATTCACATATATCTGACTCTCCATATAACAGCATGGCAAGATATTATGTTGTTACCAGTTTCCCCAGATTGAAAGTGAGGATATATCTATATCTACTGGAAAATATAAATAAGTCTTGGCTGTTTGTTTCCAAAAGTGAAGTTTTTCTTATTTCTGCATAAGTACTACTATGGATTGAGCATGCCCCTCAAAGTTTGTGTGTTATTAAATTAACCCCTAAAGTAACAATGTTGAAAATTCAGACGTTTAAGATAAATGAGGTCCTGGGCACCCTGCCATTATGAATGGATGAAGTCATTATGGGAAATTGTTAATTATCTCCACAGTGGTTACCTGATGAAGAAGTAAAGTTGGCTCTCTCTTTTTTGCTCCCCACATGCACCACGCATGTCTTGTCCTTACCCTTCCATCATGAGATGAAGAAACACCAAGGAAACTCACCACCTGCTGGCAGCCTGGCATTGGACTTCCCAGGCTCTAAAGCTACAAGAAATACATTTCTTTTTATTTATGACTCACCAAGTTTGTGGTATTCTATTAAAGCAAAACAAAAGATAATTAGGACCCCCGGAATATTTCTCTGTTTTTTCTCATTTACCTGAAATCCTGTTTGCCAGCAAGGAGACCTGCATATGCAAATATTTTACCCAGGAAAGCCTTCAACACTTGAGCAAAGGTCTGTGTAGAAGTACAAGACCACATGCTATCTTACTTCTAATTCTTAATTCACCAGAAACACAAGAATCCCCAGATATTTGAAGAAAATTAATATTATTAAGGATCAAGTTGAAGGAAGAACACTTACTCCAAAGCAAGTAAAACCTTTTATACATTAAATTGTAATTAAGATCTCTAAAGATTCAGAATAATAAGGAAGAATTCAAGAGTAGGAAACAGTTGTAGAAAAAGAAAAAAATACTTCAAAAATAATTGAATAAATAAATGGAACATTAAGTATATGGACAAAAATAATACAATATGAAATAGAAGAAAATACGATGAACACATTTTCTGAATTAAGGTCTCAACAAGATAAATGAAAACACTTCTATTCTGACATGTGGTTGTGAAACTTTAGAATACTATAAAAATGAAAAACTATGAACACTTTGAGAGGGAAGAAAATCAGGTTATCCTATAAAGCTATGAAAATAACACTAACCTCAGATTTTACATCAAGCACAACTGATTTTAGAAAAAAAATGGAATGATGATTTTACTGTTCATAGAAAGATTCTATGTAGATACACAAAATGGAAAATTACCAAATGCAAACAAAGAGATACTCTCCATTATCCAATAATCCAATATTTTAATTCCATTTATTTTTTTTTCTTAGAAAAAATACAAAAGCAGGAAAATAGCAGACTATCTTAAATGGTGAAACTAATATCCTATAACAGAACTGATTATTATCTGAATGTGTATGAGAGTTAATAATTGAGAGTTTTCAAGTGATGAGAGCTTTAAATTCAGTGTCCTACTACCTGCTTCATTGTTCATTAATTCTGTGATCTCTAAAGTCATCTTGCCTCTCTGTACCTCAGGTTCATTTGTCACACAAGAAGTAATCACACCAACTTCACAAGCTTGTTCTCATGATTAAAAGATTTGCTATGTATAAAATATTGAGAATTTTTTTTGGTAGTAATTTTTACTATGTAAAATCTGTCCACAAACACTATTGTGGTAGCTATAAGCTTTGTGATAAGGTCAACACATAATATTAGGTTATATATATATATATATATTAGTCATCAGAAACTTAAATAAATGCAAGAACATTACTAAATATACAATAGAATACATAAGAAATGAATAAAAAATAAATGATTAAAAACATGAAGTATGATAAAGGCACATAAGATTTAATCACTCATTGAAACAGAGAACTGTTGCTATCCATTTGATCTTCACATAAATTTGTAGTATTGCACAGAAAATTTGAAAGACAGTGGAATGAATCTGACATAACTTGCGTATGCACATATATGAATACAACACAGTGAATCTCCATATCATGTACATCCACAAGACTGGGATCCTTATTAGAGTAAGTTATACTCTGTGTTTGTAAAAGTATGTCAAAATTGACTCTAATGTCATGTATAACTAAAAAGAACAAATTAAAAAAGAAGATAATTTGGGGGAAGAATTGGCATGATTTAATTTAGAAAGTACAGATTTAATCAATATATTAAGAAATGAGCTGTGTGCTCAAAAGATCAATCTGGGCAGCTTCTCTTGTGCAATGGTAAGATTACTCCAAGCTACATAATGTTATTAGAAGGATGTGCCTAGAAGCATGAGCATTCTTCCTGGTTATATTGCAGGCTCTGAATGCAACCTACTCTATCTGCTAACAGAATAATTATTTAGGAAAAGAGATTTCTGAGTATGGTAGGATTCACCCAGTACTGAGGAATTTAGGCACCAAGCTGAGAGCTCCACAGTTTAGGAGCTGCTACATACTAAACCAGAAAATCGTGGGCCTGGCTTTTCCTGGTCTTTAGCAAAACTGCAAGTAACTGAAAAGTTTTCTACAGTTATTAGTTTAAAGCAGAGTATTAAGATATTTAATAATAATATATTGAACATTATTGGTTTTAATGTATTAAATAAAGTTCCAAACCACTAATATTAGATAAAGTCCCAAACCATTAATATTAGATAATGTCCCAAACCATTAATTGTTGATATTTCTTTTAGTTGTAAAGTTAACATAGAAGATTTAACAATAAAAAACTAAGTAAAATAATTTAAAATTTAAATGAAGAGCAATAGTATGAAATATCACTTATCATCACGGAAAAGTCACTAGACACTGTCATGGTTTGACTGGCATATGCTTATATGAATTATTTAGAATTACATTATTTAGAATTACAGAGATAATTACTAGGGATATTCAAAATAACATCAGTCCTACTTCTTCAGACAGAAAAATGAAGAGGAAAGAGAGAGAGAGAGAGAGAGAGAGAGAGAGAGAGAGAGAGAGAGAGAGAGAGAGAGAGAAGGGGAGGTGGGGGGAGGAAAGCAGAAAGAGGGAGAAGCAGTCCTTACCTAACCATCTGTAATGAACACTTCCGTGAGTGGGAATCAGCATCCTGTAGGTGTTTACTCAAGTAGAGCCAGCAGCTTATGCAGCACGGATGAGAACCCAAATTGCTCGACCATCTTCACCTTATCAAATTCCAGGGGGAAAGAAAAGGAATTAACAACAAAGATAGAGCATTAAGCATCCAAACCGCTATCATTTAGAGATTTTTGTTACTTCCCCTGCAAATCATGCAGAAATAGACCCAAATCAACCCAAATTGATATTAAGTGATTTATCAAGATACCACCCAAACTCTAGAGTTATATCTATGACTTTTCTTATTATTTTCCACTTAATAGAATGAACCAGGAGAAATCGAAAGCTTAGGATGGTCTTGAGGTAAAATTGCTAGTTAACGAGGTGTGCTGAGTAGTTTCGCCAGCCACAGTTATAAACTGTTTCAGACATGCTGGTTGTTTCAAATGAGCCACACATGGTGGAGTGAAGATAGAAAAAGACACTTTTGAGCAGGATTTGGGGGACTCTGTTAATGCACTAAACAACATTATGCAGTTTCTTGATGAGGCCATTTCAACATTTCCTAATTTCTACCACAATTTAACAGTTACAGCAGACCTAGTTTCATCGAAATTTGTTGAGGTTAGTAATGAATTAATTCTACCTGCACTCGATTGAGGATTAAAGAACTCATTTTGACTTAAAATAGCTGCAAATCCTATTATGTCTGACTATCAACATTTTTGTCTGTCCAAGCAATCACTGTGAACCATTTTACCCCAGGGGTGTAAGATTAATGTCAAAGAACAAAATTAACTAGCTTTCTCCATACCAATCTAATAACAACACAAAACCAAATAAGAAATGAAAATATGGTTGTCCTCAAAAGATTTGCTTTTAATCAGCATTCTCTCTGGTGAATATATGATATTTTATGTAACACCTCTGAGTAAAGTGTAGTGTTTACATTATTATTAATATTTTAATTTATTCCCACACTATTTGCACTATAGTTGTAACTTTAATATAGCACTAGAAAGGTCAGGTAATTTTAACAATTCCATACAAAGCTACATATTATTGTCTTAATACACTTTATTTGTTTAATAAATTGAAAAAATATATTTTATATAAACTTTTGAAATATATGAAATAATCCTTCAAATTCTCTTGTTTTATAACATTTTGAAAATTATTGCAATGTAGCATAAATTTTCTATATATGGTGATGTCACTTTAAACCCTTCTATAATTTCCTATTTTATGTATATGTCCTTCTATACAGTCATTCTACTTCCTCTTATTTAAAGGTAGATCTTAGTAATGGTTCTATTTATTACATTACTGAACTTAACAAGTAATTTTCAGACACTAACAAATCCTTAATAACATGAGGAGATTAAATTTAGGAGTTATAGTTAAAACTCTATGTAAATAAAGACATTTAAAGTTAAGCACTGAAGACCATCTTGTAAATTGCATTTATTGTCATTGACAAGTGTAGATTCACTAAACACATTGTTTTCACATTTTAATTTAGACCTAATTAATTTTAGAGTTGAGTCTCATCAATAAAACTATACTTGACACAATACTACCCTTTTTACTTTGTATATTTTCATAAAATCTCATTTAAACTCTCCATTTTTAAATAATTCATGTGCCAGATAAAAACATAATTTTTGAAGTAATTACATTTTCACAGAATAAATAAAATAAGATCAAAATAGCATGTACAACACTTCTATCATGTATAACTATAATGCACCAATAAAAATGTGAAAATAGATGAATGAATGAATGAATAAATAAATAAATAAAAACTAGATATGGACTAGCTTTCTAGGAGCCTGTGATTTTGATGAAATTTAAAGTTTACAAAAAAAAATTCAAATAGCAAACAGTAGCTGTAAACTGTCTCATTTTTCAAAGTAACTGGCATTGTAGGGTCTGGAGGGAACCAGTAGAAAACTTTCATCTGCTAGAGATGAGGCTGCTGGTATCAACGTATTTCATGGTAACAAGGAGATTCTGTTTATTTTGCAACCATCATTCTATCTACTGCCATGACAATAGAAAAAGAGCTCGTTAAAAATCAGTAAAAACTCTCAATATCCCTCATTTCTGTTTTTGTCTATATATTTTATTTTTAATTTTATTCTCATTTATCTTCCAAATTTATATACATTGTGCTTCTTCTAGCCTTCAGCTTTTCTAAAAATCATGACAGAAATATTCACCTCTACTAGAACTACTGGAACATCTATTATTCAACCTGGTATTATTTTTACTATATATATACACACATCTATCATTCAAATACACATATATATTATGTATACATGAGTGTATATATATATATAGAGAGAAAGAAAGATACTTGAGGTGATATCTTTTATATGTTCTCTTGTCTCATCTACTGTATCTTTTAATATAGAGTTTAAGAAATATTTATATAAGAGAAAATAATGAGTCATTAAGACATATCTCCAGGATGAATATAAATGTACTGTTACCCACTGGATATAAATCTCCTTTGCACAATCATCTTTTAAAAATTTAAGTGGATTTGGGATCTGAAAACAGTATAATGGATTTACTGAGGTATGAAAGAATGTTTATCATAATATAACAATAACATTCTGTCTACTAAAGATACATAAAATAATCCAAAGCATCCTTGAATTCTTGGTAATCGTAGGACATCAGGGAAATACATATTTTTGCAAAAGAGCGTGTGCTTAAGGGTTTTTCTTAATCCTAAATCTCATCACTAGGAGCATAAAACTTCAAAGTTTGTGTGAGCTATAAAACTCATCTTTGCTAGAAGGCCATCCTCTCCAATCTCTTTATGATGCACTAATTTACTGGACAATATACTAGAGAGATGATTGCTCTAATTCACCTTAATAACTCCAATAATGAAAACTCATTACCAGTTAAGGAAACCTCTTCAGTTTATAGACAGTTAATGTGTTCTTGGGCTAATTTGGAAATCTTCATGAGCTTATGCGAGTGTGTGTGTGTGTGTGTGTGTGTGTGTGTGTGTGTGTGTGTGTGTGTGTGATTTTACCCTCTACTTATTATTTCATACCATCTTCATGCTTTCTCTCAGTAAGGTAGTTTGATCTGTTGATAGGAATGGTAAAGAAGAATGAAAAATAATAAAAATGTCATAATAAGAAGTTCAAGAGTTTAGCTTTCAGGAGTGATGGCAAAGACCCCAGGTCATAACAATAGTAAATGAGTTGTGTAAGTGATACTTTTACTCTCTGAAGACCAGATCATCATTGCCTGCTGTTAGGAAAGAGAAAGAAAGTGAAGAGAATTTAGATACTTTTATGAGTCCCTGAGAAGTGTAGGTACACTGAAGTCTACCTTTCAGTTTCCTCAGGCTTTTCACATATACAGACATATTATAGTAGTCCATATTTCATATACCCTATAAATATGTTTTATATAAGTAAGCCTTACCTAAAATTATTTTCAATAGTTGTGAAGTAATTACAGAATTTCTGTGTCACAATATCATTTCTCCATGTGTTCTGTTCTATTGGCGGATATTTAGTTTACCTCCCTTGCAAATTGAAATATGATCTCATAAACATCCTGTACATCAATCTTTTCATTGTTTAATTCATACACAGATGTTTTCATGAAATTAACATATACTCCTTTAATAAATGCCATTTTCATCTTTGTTTGAGCAATTGCAATGACCTAACTGTTCTCTCTGCCTCTACTCTTGTCCCATATCGGCCCTGTGGCTGGCCACATGACTCATACACCACTCTGCAGCCAGACAGATCTTTTAGATACATAAATCAGATCACATCATTTTCAGGTTAAACTCTAAATTGCTCTCAGTGTAACTGGAGTGAAAGAAAAGCATCTTTCCGTAACCTCATATGCCTTCCATGATCTAATTTCAGCTTTTACTCTCTAATCTTATTTCTTTCTATTCTACTCTATTTTTTTTCCTCTGCAAAACATGGCCATTCTTTTTGTTCTTAGAACAAAAATTCCAATTCATTTCACCCTCATGACTTTGCATATGCTTTTCTCTTGGCTTATGGAGGAAGCTTTTCTTCACATCTTTTCATATTTTGTTTTTAATCTTTTAAGTCTCAAATTAGATATCCATCCCACTCCAGTTCCTCAGGACTGTGGCATCTTCAGCACATCAGTTGTTTTAATCTTTACCACAGCACTTACCAAACGTGAATTGCCCATGTGTTCAGGCTTTAACTTTCACCTTACTGCCCACTATCAGGTACGTTCTGGAAGTTTTAACACTTCCTGCCTGTCTACTCTACCTCTGTGGTCCCAGCCATTAGAGAAATAATTGACAAATAGGTTCACAGAGAATACTGACCAGCGTTCTACTGAGCATCAATACATGTGTGTCTTTTAATGTTGGAGAATCTCAACTAAATAATAGTTCACAATAAGAGAGGTAAATAGGGAGCCTACATCCTGGGAACAAATTTTTACTCCTCACACTTCAGATAGAGCCCTAATATCCAGAGTATACAAAGAACTCCAAAAATTAGACAATAAGATAACAAATAACCCAATCAACAAATGGGCCAAGGACCTGAACAGACACTTTTCAGAGGAGGACATACAATCAATCAACAAGTACATGAAAAAATGCTCACCATCTCTAGCAGTCAGAGAAATGCAAATCAAAACCACCCTAAGATACCATCTCACTCCAGTAAGATTGGCAGCCACTATGAAGTCAAACAACAACAAGTGCTGGAGAGGATGTGGGGAAAAGGGTACACTTGTACATTGCTGGTGGGACTGCAAATTGGTGCAGCCAATTTGGAAAGCAGTATGAAGATTCCTGGGAAAGCTGGGAATGGAACCACCATTTGACCTAGCTATTGCCCTTCTCAGACTATTCCCTGAAGACCTTAAAAGAGCGTACTACAGGGATACTGCCACATCCATGTTCATAGCAGCACAATTCACAATAGCTAGACTGTGGAACCAACCCAGATGCCCTTCAATAGATGAATGGATAAAAAAAAATGTGGCATTTATGCACAATGGAGTAATACGCAGCACTAAAAATGACAAAATCATGGAGTTTGCAGGGAAATGGATGGCACTAGAGCAGATTATACTAAGTGAAGCTAGCCAATCCCTAAAAAAAACAAATGCCAAATGTGTTCTTTGATATAATGAGAGCAACTAAGAACAGAACAGGGAGGAAGAGCAGGAGGAAAAGATTAACATTAAACAGAGACATGAGGTGGGAGGGAAAGGGAGAGAGAAGGGAAATTGCATGGAAATGGAAGGAGACCCTCATTGTTATACAAAATTACATATAGGAGGTTGTGAGGGGAATGGGAAAAAAAACAAGGAGAGAAATGAATTACAGTAGATGGGATAGAGAGAGAAGATGGGAGGGGAGTGGAGGGGGGATAGTAGAGGATAGGAAAGGTAGCAGAATACAACAGTTACTAATATGGCATTATGTAAAAATGTGGATGTGTAACCGATGTGATTCTGCAATCTGTATTTCGGGTAAAAATGGGAGTTCATAACCCACTTGAATCTAATGTATGAAATATGATATGTCAAGAGCTTTGCAATGTTTTGAACAACCAATAAAAAAAAGAAAAAAAATAATAGTTCGGTATCATTCAGCCTTGTCAAGACAGAAAAAAAAAAAGATGATTTAACAGTTTTGACCTAAAAGAGTTTCAAACTGATCCCTAAAGATCTACAAAGACAAAAAAGGGATGCCAAGATATCACAGAAGAAGCAACTCTTCCTCTGACAGGGAAACAGGGACCAGGTCACAGTTATGAAAATTGGGAAGCTTGGAGAAGTAATCCTGTGGATGGCACTCAGCTCTCTGAGGAGATGGTGATGCTCAGCTGAGTGATTCCACAATTAGACATTTATGATTGTTGATGGACTGCATACTGGAGCCAGCCGTGGATTCTTGAACCAACTCTGTTGTTGTAAAGGTAAAGAAGTAGCATTAAATGATGTTATATTTTGTTGGTGAAAAGAAGGGGGAGCAACTGGATAGGAACCAGATACCAAAAAGAAAATAAATTGTGCTTGCACAATTCCAGAGCCAGCCTCACAAGATGCAGGGCATAAGGGCCAGTTTAGAGACAAGATACATAGCAATTCTCATAACTCTAAATACATTTTAAATTGTAAAGCACTATTTTAGAATCTTGTTACATTTTAATCTATTTTCTTAAAAGTTTTGAACTAATGTTCTATGTAAAATTCCCCCTCCCAGTTCATCATTTGTCCTATCACCACTTAGTGAATCATGTATTTGTCATATAGTGACTATTAGTCAAGGAAGGTAGATTAAAGATGGATAAGAGTAAGAGAGAGGCTTGCTTAGGTTTGGACTTCATTTTTCTGTGTTCTGATATCCCAAAATCTGTTTGTTCGCTATTTCTTTTTTTTTTTTTTAATGGAGGTGGGTACCGGGGATTGAATTCAGGGGCACTCAACCACTGAACCACATCCCCAGCCTTAGTTTGTATTTTATTAGAGACAGGGTCTCATTGAGTTGCTTAGAAACTTGCCATTGCTGAGGATGGCTTTGAACTTGCAATCCTCCTTCTTCAGCCTCCAGAGCCGCTGGGATTAGAGGCAGGTGTCACTGAGCCCAGGTTGTTCAGTGTCTCACTGTATGACACAACTCCAGCTAGAAATCTGTGCATTATCTTTAACTGTACTCTTTGTACTTTTCTTTCTTCTTCCCCCTTAATTTCCTGGAATTTCTAATTTGTTCTCTCCCTGCTGCCAGAGTAATTAAAACAAACAAACAAAAAAACACTAGTAGGCTCCTGTTGTCTGCTCACTTGAAATGATATAATAGCCTTTTCTTTTTCTTAAAATGTCGTTATTATATACAGCCAGTACAAACATTATCTGATATGTGCCCACTCTCACAATTTCACTGTTAAACGTGTTTCCTTTTTGATTGTGGCTTTTCCACTCCACAGATTTTTTTTCTCTTTCGTGTGTTACTGTTCCACCATGACAAGGGTCCTTATCAATAGAAGTCTCTACCAACTCCCACCTTCTGCACCTAGGAATCTTTCCAACTAGTTTAGTTTTCTGTTATATAGTCTTTTTTGGGGGGCTACTTTCTGTGATGTTCTTGACTTGGTTATATTCTATTATTACAGGAAAACTTTTATGATTCATTGAGACTGATCTCCCTGAAACTGAATTGTAAATTCTGTGAAGGCCAATGCTTTGACTCACAGATTTCCTGTGACCGTGTTTGTTTAGGATGAGTTAATAGGGACATTAACATATCATCAAGAATTTCCACCCTGATTATAATTATTTCCTGTCTTCTACTTTGGTGATGGTTTGTTCTTTTTTTTCTAGGTCTCTGAGATGTAATGTCAGGTCATTTATTTGTTGTCTTTTTCTTCTTTTGAGCTTAATGCAATGAACTTTCTTCTTTGAGCTGAATTCAGTGAACTTTCTCTTAGCACCACCTTCATCATGTCCCAAAGATTTTGATAAGTAGTATCAGAGTTCTCATTTACCTCTGAGATTTTTTTAAATCTCTTCCCTGATGTCTTCTCTTATCCACTATTCCTTCAATAGCATATTATTTAGTCCCCAGGTGTTGGAGTAGCTTGTATTTTTTATTTTATCATTGACTTCTAATTTCATTGCTAAGACTTCCTTTGTGGTATAACACATGGTCTATTTTGGAGAAGGATCCATGTGTTGCTGATAAAAACCAGTATTCACTCATTGATGGATGGAATATTCTATATATTTCTGTTAAGTCTAAATTCTTGACTGTTTTTTCGAGTTCTTAGTTTCTTTGATTAGTTTTTGTTTGGAGATTGATCCAGTTGTAAGAAAGGTGTATTATAGTAACCCTTTATTGTGTTGTGGTCTGCTTGATTCTTGTAGTTGCAAAGAGTTTCTATAAAGCGTTTCACACAGTCATAAAATATCAGTTCCACATTGAAGAACATTCTTCAGCCACAATGTAACAGTAGTAACTTGATAATGAACATATGCTCTCAAAAATATAGGTCTGAAATATAAAATGGATGTTAGGAAGCGTGAATGAGCAAAATGTTTTATAAACTTCTATAGATTAATTTTGATAGAAAAGCAGCACAATGTGAAAAATACAATGAAGCTAAGTAAGAAGTCAGAGAAAGATTTATTTTCTTAAATATATCTTATAAAATATGAAAGTTAAGAAAGAGTAAAAATGTATAGTAATTATCTTTCTAAATGGGGTAAATAATATCATCATCTCAAAATAATTAGAGAAAAAAGCTAATAAAAATAAAGGAACTCAATCAAAGATAAAAAAAAAATCCGTAGAGTTGATAAATAAAATCAGATGCTGATTATTTCTTACAGGATTTTTTAGAAGAAAATATGAAGTAGTTAACTGATTTATTTTTAATAAATGTAAAAGCAATACAGGAAATCATTAAATATACTTCACAATCTTGGATTATAACAAACTATACTACTCTGAAACTCAAAATCCTGAAATGTAAAATTTAAGAATTTTAAATGTAGGAATTACAGAACTACTTGGCAAGTGTGAAAAGAACAAAGGCAATAGAGACCATAAAATTCCTACACATTGAATTAAGAAAATAAATGGTGCACAAGAAAAATTTAGTTAATATTTTAAATATTCATTTAAATAAAATTACAATCATTACATGAGGTCTCTTTTGCATGCACAATTAGACCAAGTCCATACAATGACAAAATAAATTGTCATAATGATTTTAAGTACACTTTGAATGAACATTGTTACACATTTAGGGTAGAAATTTAAATTGAAACAAACATTATGGAATCAATTTAGAGAACAACATTAAGGGTTATAAGAAAATTTAATAACATTTGATTTAAACTAGTGATTTCTTTCCTAGTAATCTAGTTTAAAAAGCACCAACATTTCTTTTAATTATATGTGTGTGTATGTGTGGTGTGTGTGTAAAAAGACATTGCTTAAAATTTAAAAATAAACTCTAGGTTTGGGGAGGTGAGATTGTTAAATAAAAACTTATATATAGATTAATTAATGGAATATGAACATTTGTGAGGGAACTACCCATTGTCCATCTTTTCTTTCTCCCTTTCAAACAGGATCTGATGTCTCTCAATGTCTAGTGTGTCTATGATAATTTTTAATGTGGGTTCTGATTAGCTTGATTTAAAAATATTTTTAAATGAAGAAATATGATCAATTTAATAAGTGGTGGACCAGATAGAGGCCAAACAGTTTTCATTATTTGCTGTGGATTTGATGATTGGTTCATGGAAAATTTGACAGATATTGTGTTCAGCTATAGGCATATAAGTGAAAACTCAAAGAGTAGTGTAAATTAATGTCAGTATTTTAATTATGTGAGAAGACCAGTGCCAAGTAGTCCTGGTTTGGTTCAGAATCTCTATAATCCATTACAGCGAAAAGTTTCTTCTTTCTTTGCTCAGCCATCCAAAGCAGAATGACCCTTGTCTCCCCATAGTTCCAAATCAGCGACTCCACATCCACACCAAGTCTGGCTTCCTTTCAGGAAGAGGGGAATGGAAGACAGGTAAAATAGGCAAACCAGTGAGTCCTTTCTTTTCGTGAACTTGCATTGGAGCCACTCAACAATTTCTGTTTTAACTCACTGATCACCCAGTAAATCTGAAATGTGCTGTTTTTATTTGCAATACTAGTAGTAAATGAGAGGATGAGGTTGATGAAGGAGGCACCCAATGTTGTTTAATCCAAAAGTAGTCATAAAAAATGAATTTGTCAGAATAATATCCTAGAGTTTTCCTCATGGTTCAGGGAGAAGAATAGGGTCTTTTCCGTTGGGACCCCGGGAAGGAAATTTGTCTTTAGCTTCCCCCGCCCCCAGACATAAACAAAGAAGCACATATTCCCTGTCAGCACACCATTGAAATGGTCAAGAAGCCATACTTTGACACAGGTGGAACTCAAGTATGGAAGAGCAAAGAGTCTGAAAATTCTTGGAAAATTGGGAATGAAACTACCATTTGACCCAGCTGTCCCTCTCCTCGGTTTATACCTAAAGGACTTAAAAAGAGCATACTACAGGGACACAGCCCCATCAATGTTTATAGCAGCACAATTCACAATAGCTAAACTGTGGAACCAACCTAGATGCCCTTCACTGATGAATGGATAAAAAAAAATGTGGCATATACACAATGGAATATTACTCAGCAATAAAAGAGAATAAAATCATGGCATTTGCAGGTAAATGGATGGAGTTAGAGAAGATAATGCTAAGTGAAGTTAGCCAACCCCCCAAAAAACAAATGCAGAATGTTTTCTTTGATATAAGGAGGCTGATTCATAGTGCAATAGAGAGCAGGAACATGGGGAGGAATAGACGAACTCTAGATAGGGCAGATGGGTTGGAGGGGAAGGAAGCAGGAATGGGTAATTAATGATGGTGGATTGTGATGATCAATATTATCCAAAGCACAGGTATGAAGACACGAATTGGTGTGAGTATACTATGTATACAACCAGCGATATGAAAAATTGTTCTCTATATATATAGTATGAATCGTAATGCATTCTGTTGTCATATATATATATATAAATTCAGGTACTCACTGACACTTTTTACCAATTGAAATAAAAACTAATCCTGAAGCATAAGGACTTAAAGGATTTTGAGAAAATAGATTTCCTTCTTTTTCAAGCAGTTATACTTGATATTCTAGTTAGATGATACAAAATATTACTAAGGATACAAACAGAGAATCTATTCAAATCAAATATTCAATGATTATCCATTACTGTTGAGAAAAGTTAGTTTATTATGTATATAATATTATTTACAAAAAACAATCTTTTCTTAAAAGATACAACAGTAAAATATGCATTACAACTTTACTATAATATAAATTTTATTCCATTACAGTGTTTTTTAGTTGTATATAAACACAATACCTTTATTTTATTTATTTTTACATGATGCGGAGAATTGAATCCAGTGCCTCACATGTGCTAGGCAAGTGTTCTACCACTGAGTTACAATCCCGGTCCCCATAATAATAATAGTACTTTGAAAATAAGTAAAGTAATAGTATTTTGAAAATAAGTAATCTTGGTGTGGAATACTTATCATTGTTAGTACGCTAGGTTTAGTAAACCTTCGCTATGGACCAAGGCCAAAAATTAATTATCTGAAGAGAAATGTGATTTTTCAGTGTATACAAATCATATTAACAGTTTCAATTTGTGACAGGCATTGAAAAGTAGATATTTTTGCGTCTTTTTTTTTGTGAATCAAATAACACTTGGTCAGTATCTATCTATAGGGCCAAACATATTCTTAACCATTTTTATTATTAGAGCAAAAGACAATACAAATGAGTTTTCCATGATAATGATTTGTGTCCTTAAGGAAACAAGCTACATAAAATTATTGTTCAAATGATGACACATGCAAATTATTTTGTATTTTATAAAAACATTTTCCTTCAGTATATATATACAATTTAGTTGAGAAAGTTAAATGTGCTTTGAGTATATGTCTTCCCCCAGGGCAAGTTGAGATGGTGAATAGTGAAGAAAAAGGGTAAGGAATGTAATGGATAACCTCATTTTCATCTGGAACTCTACCATATATTTACTTTTACATTAGAAACACTCTGATGCTATTTCCTGGGTAGAAGCGAGGGGGAAAGCTAGCCCCAGGCTTGGGTCGAACAAGCTGGCTCTCACCAAGCATATGGGCAGGCAGTACTACAGTGCTGAAGTGGAGAGATCAAAAGCTCAGTGGATGGCCTTTCTCTGGATGACTTCCCCAGATGCTTAAGGATTTTGAAACAGCTGTTTCCATGCAGGCACAGCAGACCTCCCACTCTATACTCTTCAGACTGTGGATGCTCTGTCATGTCCCCAATGGATATTTTTTTCCTTACAAATTGGCCTATAGATTAGGTATGACAATTAACACTGGTCTATAGACAGAGAAAGAAATAAATTATTCTGGAACTAAAAGAAAACATGCTGCATACTAGTAAAACATGTGATATAAATTAAGTCAATTTATAAATTATGGAACTTGAAGGGAACTTTGAGACTGTATACCCATCCTTCTCATCTTACAGATGAAGGATCTGATGATGTATTTTGTTCAACTGTTCCTAGTCACCATCTCTAAAATTAGTAGATATGAAAAAAATAATTAAAATTTGCAAATTTTTCTTGCTTATTATCATCACATAAATATATATGCATGTACATCAAACTAAAACTGATTTTTACATTTACTCCACAAAAAGCAATTATTTGATAAGAGAATACCCCCATTTTTTAAAATAGTATGCTTTCCATTTTATGAATTTTTTTCCAAATAGTGTTTATTCTTTCTTTAATGCATATCTTGTTTGGGTTCTAACCAATCTTATTTTTAATGCAAATGTACTATATCAAAGTGAACGCCACCATATTAAATATTCATTCATTCACTCATTCATATTTCCTTCATGTATGTAATCATGCAGTGAATATTTAGAAAATGTCTATTAGGTGTTCTGATATTGTATTAAACTTGAAAATATAAAAACAGAGAAATGGCTGTTGACCTCTAAAAAAATGTTATTAAGAAAACTAGAGTGTGCCTCGCGTGTTCCGTGAGGAGAGCTTCTAAGTGGCTCAGCCTCCTCTCTGTGACATCTCCGTTCTACAGGCTGAGGCGACCCCGGGAGCCCTAGAAGGCGGGGAATGGAGCCAGTGACCTTTGAGGATGTGGCTGTGAACTTCACCCTGGAGGAGTGGGCTCTACTGGATCCTTTCCAGAAGAAGCTCTTCAAAGATGTGATGCAGGAAACCTTCTGGAACCTGATCACTATAGGAAAACAATGGAAAAATCAGGCCATTGATGATCACTACAATTCCAGGGGAAATCTAAGAAGTCAAGTGTTAGAGAGACTCTGTGAACAGAAAAAAGATGGTCAATGTGGAGAAATCCTCAGCCATATAATAGATTCTCTTGTTAACAAGAGAAGTTCTGGAGTAAAACCAAGTGAACACCATATGTGTAGAGAAGTCACCATTGCTGATCCATCCCTAGCCGTGCCCCTGACAGCTCATACTGGACACAAAGCACATGAGTATCAGGAACATGGAGAGAAGCCATATGAATATAAGGAAGATGGGAAAGCCTTGCATGATCCCCAACGTTTCCGGAAGCATGAAAGAACTCACACAGCAGAGAAACCCCATGTGTGTAAGCACTGTGGAAAAGCTTTCAGTTCTTCCAGCTACCTTCAAATCCATGAACGAATTCACAGTGAAGAGAGACCTTATGTGTGTAAGCAATGTGGAAAAGGCTTCAGTTCTTCTGGTGACATGAAAAGGCATGTACAAATTCACAGTGGAAAGAAACCTCATGTGTGTAAGCACTGTGGAAAAGCCTTTAGTTCTTCCAGCTACATTAAAATCCATGAGCAAATTCACAGTGCAGAAAAACCCTATGTGTGTAAGAAATGTGGAAAAAGCTTTAGTTCTTCTAGCCAAATAGAAACACATGAACAAATTCACAGTGAAGAGAAACACTATGTGTGTAAGCAATGTGGAAAAGGCTTTAGTACTTACAGGTATATGAAAAGACATGAACAAATTCACAATGGAGTGAAACCCTACACATGTAAACAATGTGGGAAAGGCTTTAGTACTTCTAGATACATGAAAAGACATTTACTAATTCACAGTGCAGAGAAATCTCATGTATGCAAGAAATGTGGAAAAGGCTTTAGTACTTCTAAGTACTTGAAAATCCATGAACGAAATCACAGTGAAGAGAAAGAAACCCTATACATGTAAACAATGTGGGAAAGCTTTCAGGCATTCCAAAGCAATCAGAAGACATGAAAAAACTCATACTGGAGAAAAACCCTATGTATGTAAGCAGTGTGGAAGAGGCTTTAGTTCTTCTACCAATTTTAAAACACATGAACGAATTCATAGTGGAGAGAAACCCTATGTATGCAAGAAATGTGGAAAAGGCTTTAGTTCTTGCAACTCAATTAGAATACATGAACGAATTCACAGTGGAGAGAAACCCTATACATGTAAACAATGTGGGAAAGCTTTCAGTTATTACGGTTCAATCAGAAAACATGAAAAGTCTCAAGAACACTGGAGAAAAACCCTATGTATGTAAGCAATGTGGAAAAGCCTTTACTTCTTATAGCCATACCAAAACTCATGAATGAGTGGTTGGAGTTGTGGCTCAGTTGTGGAGCACTTTCCTAGCACATGTGAGGCACTGGGGTTTGATTCTTAGCACCACATATAAATAAATGAATAAAATAAAGGTCCACCAACATCTAAAAAATATTTTTTAAAAACACATGAGTAAAATAACAGTGCCAAGAAACCTTATACATGTAAGCAATGTAGGAAAACTTTTCAATTCCCCAGAACCCTTCAAATATATGAAATAATGCTCAATGGAGAAAAACCCTATGTATGCAAGAAACTTCTAGCTCTATTGGAACTTCCAGCTCTATTAGAATATGTGAACGAATTCACAGTGGAGAGAAACCCTGTACATGTAAGCAATGTGGGAAAGCTTTTAGTCTTTACAGTTCAATCAGAAAACATGAAAAACCTCAAAAACACTGGAGAAAAACCCTATATATGTAACCAATGTGGGAAAGACTTTAAGCACATGAAAACATTCACAGTGAAGAGAAACCTTATACATGTAAATAATGTAGGAAAGCTTTTAATTTTCACAGATCCCTTCAAATACATGAAATAATGCACAATGAGAGAAATGTTGTGTTGTTAGCAATGTGGAAAAGGCTTCAGTTCATCTACCATATGAAGACTTTCAGAGTGAAGAGAAACCCTATACATGTACACAATCTGGTAAAGCTTTTCTTCATTCCTATTTAGTCAGAAGACATGAAATAAATCACACTGGAGAAAAATCCTATGTGTACATGCAATGTGACAAAGCCTATGGTGATTCCAGTCCCCTCAGACAAAATCAAAGATTTCACAGTGCCATGAAACATGCATGTGAGCAGTGCGGGAAAGCCTTCAGTCATTCCTCCACCCTTAAAATACATGGAAGAATGCATACTGAAGAGAAACCCTGTGTGTGTAAAGAGTGCAAAGAAGGCTTCACTGCATCCAGGTACCTTCTCAAAATTCAAGGAACTCACACTTGAGAGAAACCCATGAGTGTAAGCCATGTGAGAAAGTGTTCCTGTTCACAGTTCCTTTTGATACCATGAAAAAGATCATAGTGAGGAGGAACTTTAATGATGTCAGCAATGTGGGATAACCTTAATTTTAAGATTCTTTTAAGTACATAAAACACCACATGGAGAGTAACCCTGTATCAACAAAAGAAATGGGAAGTCTTTATTATCACATGAACTTGTGAGCAAACCTAATAAGCAGCTGCAATAATTTGTTTTTTTGCTGTGGAAGTTTTGACCCTTGTTGCCATCTTGGTTCACTGTGCCCATATAAATGAGCACAGTATGCGGTGGAACCTGCAATAGAAGACCTGTGCAACAATCTCTCTTTGGTTCGTATGTAAGAAATCACAGTGAATGAAAAACCCTGTGAATGTCTGTAATCCCAGTGACTTGGGAGGCTGAGGTAGGAGGATTGCAATTTCAAATTCAGCCTCATCAATTTAGAGAGGTCCTAAGCAACTTAGTGGGACCCTGTCTTTAATAAAATGTAAAAAAAAAAAAAAAAAAAAAGGGCTGGGGATGTGCTAGATGGTTAAGTGCCCCTGGGCTCAATTCATGGTACAAAAACAAAACACACCAAGAAAACCCTATGAATGTGAAAAATTCTTAGAAGAGTGATAACAGGTGTAACAGTTTCGGAGGCCTATGAAAATTCCTCATGTAGCAGAATTATGTACATGCAATTAATAGAAGAGCATGGTGCAAAATACTTTGATTTGGTGTCTCCAGAAAATGTACTACCAGGAGGCATGTCCCAAAAGTTATATTGTATTCACCAATAATTTATTCTCTTTTTTTTAAAAGAGAGAGAGATGAGATGAGAGAGAGAGAGAAAGAATTTTAATATTTATTTTTTAGTTTTCGGTAGACACAACATCTTTGTTTGTGCGTGGTGCTAAGGATTGAACCCAGGCCGCACGAATGCCAAACGAGCACGCTACCGCTTGAGCCACATCCCCAGCCCTAATAACTTATTCTTAAAGTAGATTCTCTGCACTATGTTTCTGATTTGTATTCTTGAAAGTAAAGATTGAAGTGAAACACTTGTGCTACCTGAATTTCCTAGGTAGTGTATTCTTAATCAAATCAAGTAGTGAGCCCTCTAACACTTTGAACCATGTTGGATCAAAAGCAAATTGAATTTTATTTCTAATATGTTATTAGTGTTAGTTTGTAGGTTGTTTTTCAATATTTGTGGCTAACAGGCCACTGAAGAATGAGTCTTTGTTCATTGTTGCCAACATCCTACTGATCTCACATGATGGATTATGCATACCCTCTTTTTATATATACACAGACAGATATGTGTACATGTATACATGTATGTTTCTCTTCAGGGGAAATATGACATTTTGGGGGGCTGGGGATGTGGCTCAAGCGGTAGCGAGCTCGCCTTGGCATGCGTGTGGCCCAGGTTCGATCCTCAGCACCACATACAAACGGAGATGTTGTGTCCGCTGATAACTAAAAAAAAAAAAAAAAAAAAAAAAAAAAGAATATTAAAAAAGAATTCTCTCTCTCTCTCTCCCTCTCTCTCTCTCTCTTTAAAAAAAAAGAAAGAAATATGACATTTTTACATGGATTTTATATTTTTCAGAGTCTGGCATATTTTTCCATCTTATTGCTGCATCATAATTACACATAATGTTGAAATTCATTTTTCATATTGTACATGCCCATGATATAGCAATAGATGTATGTTTTCTTTAAGCCAGATTTCTGTGCATACTTTTTTTTAAGAGAGAGTGAGAGAGGAGAGAGAGAGAGAGAGAGAGAGAGAGAGAGAGAGAGAGAGAGAGAATTTTTAATATTTATTTTTTAGTTCTCGGTGGACACAACATCTTTGTTGGTATGTGGGGCTGAGGATTGAACCCGGGCCGCACGCATGCTAGGCGAGCACGCTACCACTTGAGCCACATCCCCAGGCCTATGGTTTTCATTATATTCCATGCTTGTATAATTATGTCAAAATGAATTCTAATGTTATGTACAACTAAAAAGAACCAATAAAATTTATAGAAAAAAAAAAAGAAAACTAGCTCTGGAACTACCTTATCTAACTTTGGATTTTCTCTTCATCTAAGACCTTCAGCAGATTATTTTCCTAATGTGACCCTTAGTTTTCTCATCTGTAAAATGCCCACATAACAATACCAATATTGTAGGGGTTTATAAAGATCAAATGAAGAAATCCATGCACAGTTTCAGCACAATTTCTGGAAATTCCTCATCATTGAATAAATATCCATGACATTAAAAACTCTTTTAAGTTAAAGACAGAAATTGTATCACTATAGGCAAAATGGTGAAATATAGTCCTGGAAATGCACTTTTTCCTATAGGACTAAATATATTCAGCACCAAACCTATGGTTGAAGCATTAGACCATTATTCTCTGAAAGTTTAATTCTTGGTTTACTTTTTACAGATTTGTTTTCATGACTTTCTGTGACTTGGGAGGAATATATTTTAGAGAGTGAATATTCCAGGTAGAGTAAGATGTTTAGATTTTAAATGATCATTTTTAGTAACAATAATCCTGAAAGCTGGTGTTATAAATGTAGAATAAACAAGAATCTCCATGTTCTTTGCCCGGTCCAATTTTCAGGGTTGAAATTACAGTGAGCAACCACATGGGATGAAGGAGCATTTATTTTCATAGAAAAGACAAGCTTTTCATTTACTAAAAAAATGGTAAATATTTCAAGCTGAGGGTTCATCTGCATCATGCAACCCTTTGTATGCACAAGCATCTATCGAAGGCCCTGTGGCAGCCTCACGGAACTTGGGAGACATGAGGAAACAGTAGGCACATGAGGCTGACATTCTAGCTACAGCATTTGCTGTTAATATTAAAAAATAATAAAAAATTCTTTGCCTTTAAGCCAAGAAGTGGGTATCTTTTTTCACTATCCAGGATATAGTAATAGGCTGGATTTTTATTTGTCCATATATATCCAGCACCCAACAAGGCAAATAGAATACATAATACACACCTTAATAATGTTAAAACAGATTACAAGGTTAAAAAATATCTTATGTTCTCTTTGAATAACAGAGTCTAAAAAGAGAAGCACTGTTTTGAGGCAAACATAGTTACATAGTTAAAATATTCTTTATTTTGTTTAAAATAATTCCATCTCAGTATATATCAATTATTTTCCCAAATTACAGAACTACTCTGTAAAATTCAAATATTCTTCAGTGAATATTGTCATTTTATTCTATTTTTATCTAAAAATGTATTATGCCTTAGAGCTGATGTAACATACAGTTAAATGCAATGAAATAATAATGAAAAATCTACCCAGGCAGGTTAGATTAGAATGTTTTCCCATCTTATACAAAAGCAAATGAAAGCTATATTTACATGTGCATACTTTTCAGAAAATGTGCTTATTTTGGAATTAAAATAGGTTCAATCTGCTTACCTGTTGGAACACAATAAAACAAGACTATTTTAAAGACTCAAATACATACTATTTTAATACAAATTTATTCAAAAAATGATATTTCTATAATGAGTGGGCTATGAAAATAGACTGAGTTAAATAGAATAATAAAAAACAAAGTACCAATCGTATTTTATACAATTTAAAATGTAATTTTACCTTGATTTTTAAATTATTTAAGTATACAAAAAAGTTAATGTATACATAGACTTTGGAAGTGGACATATTTAGTTAACTTACAGTCACATTGCTCTTTATAGAAACTGGTCAATTTCAAGATTTTCATCACTGTAAATCCCTTTGTTTCATAATAAACCTTATCAAACACATATTAAACAGTTATCTTCTGAAAAAAAAATCTTATTTCCTTTGCAGAAACAAAAGAAATGAATCACTTCACATTACATCTGGATACACAGGTGTATATGCCTTTAAAATGAATGTGCCAATCTTATTTGCTCTGAATTTTTTATCTTTTGATTCTTTACCTGGTGCTTTACAAGGTCTAAAAGCCTCAAAGCTTTGGTTTGAGTATTGCCCAAACGTAAAGCAGAAAGCACAGAGTTTGATCTGAAATCCATAAAATCAAAAGTTTTCCTGAACACAAATCCTGCATTTTACCATCTAACTGTGAATTACAGCGGGAACTAAAGTATCTCTTTTATTCCTTTCATCCCACATTTTGAAGGACATTTGAGGACTTGATTTATAGCTTTGAGGAAGTCAGTCTGGATGTTAACAAAAAGAATTTTAACGCCCAGTTGAGTACGTTCTTTCAAAGATACACCTTCAGTACCTAGTGCCCTTGTTGAACTTTTTGATTAAATTGTTCTGACTAGATTGTATGTCCTAGAGAAGAAAATTCTTCCCAGTCAAATTTTTTTTTTTCACCAATACGGTCTTAGCACAATCACTCTAAATTGTGACATTTATATATTTAATAAAATTTATGTTATCTGAAGGGTAGAATGTATTTATAATTGATTTAAATCTTAAATTGTAAGTAGTGACCTTCAAGTATGACATGAAGATAATGTACAAACAGATATATGTCATCTGCAACCTGCATGGGGAAGGAATAAGTAATCCTCGGAGATGTGACACACCTGGAAATACAAGTGTGAAAAGTAGTATTAAGAATAAAGCAAAAGATAAAGGAAAATATTTTTCTGAAGCAGGGGCTTGGAAAAGATCTGGTGGGTCTGCCCTTAACAAAAAGAAAAGCCTTTATTTACAGTGAAACACAACAAAAAAATTTTGTTGTGAGGAAGGGTTCTTGAAGGTAAACAAGAAGCAAGAAGCTGTGGGAAAGTTGACCTGATTGGGGACTTATCACTTTGGCACTAATACTTTCTCTTCCATGCAGCTGGCACCTCAAAGCTAGTTGGACTCTCTGGTTATCTCTTTCTACCTGTGAATAGTTGTTTGAAGCTAGGACTGTATGAGCCAATAAATTCCAGGTAGCATAGAATTCTCTTTGAGCAGGACATTTGCCAAAGCAACCAAGTAGTCTCAGATCTATGAGATGACACTCTTGAATTCTCCAAGGGGCACACCTCCCCTTAGGGATGGCTGAGACACACCCACAGTTCATCTGCAGGGGGCTTCTCACAGTCATACATAGCAACTCTTTCTTATAAGGGGTCAAATTACATGGGAAGTATGGGATAGAAGACAAGATTTCATTGTCTAAACAGGCAGCTCAGAAATAACTTCCCTTTGACATTGGAGCAGTGAGCCTCTGTAACCTACTAAACTGGTTTGCCAATATGTGTTAATTTTTTGAAAAACAGTTTGACAGATAGATGGAAATATTACCAAAAATCACTTGCTAGCTAACCAAAGTGTTTGACATATAATATTCATTGATACACATCATCTATTTTCTGTATACTTTTTTCTGCCTTCCATTAATTTAGATTGATTCCTTCTCCTCAGAAATAAGTATATGGTGGGGATAGATCTTGAAAAAGTAAAGATATTGTGCTGGTGGAGAGAAGTTTGCAAGGTACAGGTAGAATTAAGGACCAAGCCATAGCCTTAGAAGCTCCCATTAGAAATTGCCCTGAATCACGTACATGCATTTGTTTTTGGCATGATATCTGTCAGTGTCCTAAGTTGATAGCACAGGTATAATTGGCTGAGAGATATATATTAGAATTGCCAGACATTGAATCTCAGTAAATAGCTAAGTGACTGTGTCTGATTTTTTAACAGCAATTTTTCAAAAGTCTCCACAACTGCAATGAATATAAGAAATTCCCTATTTTCCTCTATTTTGCAACAAAATATTTGCATCTAGTTGCTTTCAATGTGAATTAATGCTAAGTATTCAATATGAAAAGTGGTGTGACATTCATTTTTAAATTTCATGCTCCGTGTCACTTCACCTCTCTTCTTACTAAATTACATTTGGTCACACTTTAACCACACAAGATGATGCAGCAGAGTTATATCTGGAAGAGGGGCAAATAGGTGGAAGGGTGCAGAAGTATATTGCAAAAAGATTAAAATTGTGTTTACAATTCTCCAGTTAAAAATATAAAAAACCATGGTCCATAGGTCAAACTATTCTTAATGATAATGGGACCCACATTATTCCTAAGGGTAGGATCCTTAAGATAGTAGCATAAACTTTGCTTCCTGACTATATTTATATGCATGTTTAGGATTAGTTCATTATTTTCCATTCTTCTACATGTAGTTGATAAGGTAGTTTATGTAATTTTTTTCTATAATATTATAATTTCTTAAGATCTACCCATTAAAATATTATACTTATTGCATTATCATTAATTTCTACAATGAAAAAGAGTCAGAATGTTTTATTGTACAAGATGTTAAAAAGATAAGAAAAATAGTCTGCAATAATTTAAAGAGATAAGAGATAAGTGGAAGTTAAAATGGTTTAGTAATTCATATAGAATCCTTAGGTATCTTGGTTTTAATGAATGCATTATGCTTGATATGGACAAGACATTCTGTTATGGTTTAGATACTAAGTGTCACCCAAAGTTCATGTGTGAGAAAATGCAACAAAGTTTGGAAGTGAAATGATTGGGTTATGAGAAACTTAACTTAACCAGTGCATATAAGTGCCTGGTAGGGATTAACTGGGTCCTAAGGTAGGCACCCAGGTTGTGGCTGGAAGAAGTAGGTCATCTTGGGAGTGTGACTCTGAGGATATATTTTGTTCTTGGTGAGTAGAGAAGTCATTCTGATTTTTGGTGTGATGTCTTGAGCTGCTTTACTCCTCCACACCCTTCCACCATGATGTTCTTTCTCACATAGGGTCCAAAGGAATGTAGCCAGCCATTTATGGAATGAGACCTTTGAAACTATGAACCTCAAATAAATTTTTTATCTTCTAAAATTGTTCTTGTGAAGTTTTGAAATCACAGTGGTGATGAAGCTAAGACACACTCCTTAACAATGTAAATATTATTATCCTCATTTAATATGAAAGAAAACTCAGTCTCAGAGACAGGGGCCTTCATTTACAACCTACACTGAAATTAAAGAAGAACGGGATCTTTTTCTATCTCTACTTTGGCTGTTCAAAATTTTACTATATATCCCACACCTTCCCTTCAATCACTGATTCTTACTTTTAAGAACCTTAAAGTTTAATGTTAAAGGCAGAAATATAAAGAGAAAAGTACAACAAAAAGATAGGGAATGACTAAAAAAGGTGTGATACATTTGTTTTGCTGGTGAAAAAAATTTCAAAATATTAATAAGATTACCTAAGAATTTATTTAATTGAAGCCTTATAATAAAAACAGTATGTGTAAAACTAAATGCAGTCTATATACAGTTATATTTTTATGTAAGTGGGCACATAAATAATAATCCACCAACAATGTGAAAAGTCTGTTTATTGTCATTAGGGTGTCTTATCAAAAGGGGCAATCCATAGGCTACATCTGCTTTGAGTCAAAATCCAGTGTCTCCTACTTTCCTACTCTGCTGCTGCTACACAGTCTCTCAAAGCCAGTTTCCTCATCTATATAAGTAGCTTCATAATTCTTACTCTTAATTCTTTCAATATTCTTAATATTTTTATTAGTCTTAAATGCGATGATTTTTTAAAATTCTTGCTTAATGCCTATAATGGAGTAAAGAGTACCATGAATTGTTTCAAAGTTATCATTTGTGATGTGCATATGATGCAGAGGTTGTAGACAGAAATTGGAAGTTGATATGAAAAGAATATTCTGGCTGAAGCAAAGGGTGCTGCAAGTGCATGGTGTCATCAGTGAAAAAATCTTTTGGGGATTATGATTGATACAACCAGGATGCTAGACATAAGGGAAGAAGATGATATTGACATTCACTTTAACTCTAGAGAAGATGAATATTTTTCTTCTTCAAATAGCTCTCTTACATTTTTGCCCTTATGAAATGTTGTTATACATTTTAATATTAAATCTTGACCTGGGTGCAGATTTGGTATTTGATGCAAGAAATAGAAACCTATGGAACAAATGAAGAAGCAATTCTGGGCCATATTCAGAAGGAGACATCAAGTTAAATCTCTTTGGTGTAACAATGATAATTTACTTATAAGACATGAAGCAAAAATAAATAAATTTCTCAAAAAGGAATGAGAAGGCAGAGCAGACACTACATCTGGATATAAAAAGTACTCATTAAGGTCATTTGTTCTCAAGCAATATCCACTAATTCTGAGTAATGGAAACAGAAGGGTATCAATGAAAAAGGATTTTAGTAGGATTCAAAAAAATCAGCACAGGTCTAAAAATCCAGCTTGGTGAAGATCAGTAATCATAGCTATTCCGGGTCTTTGTTAAAGAATACAAAATGAAAAAAAGTCTGACTTCCAATTTCATAAAAGTGCAATTTTTTTTGAGTTGGTGTGTTCCAAACATCATCTGGGCTGGTTTTATCTGCTCAAGATCTGTATTCCAGGCAGAAAGAGCCATTAGTCTGTCTAGACTGTGTTTCTTCCATCACATGCTCAAGCAGAGAACCCTGATTAAAATCCCAGGTTAACTGTGGTTAGAGGCTTCCTGGTAATGTTCCTAAAGGGAAATTGGGCTTTATTGTCATAAATGAATTAATAAATTAATAAGCAAATTAATGAATAAATAAATAAATAAAATGGATAGCAAGTAGCAAAATAAAAATAAATAAAGAAAATGATTTTGCTCCACAGTTTTGAATTTGGAATAAGTAGGGTAGAAAGCTGAATCAAGAGAAAATCTGGGAAATGATGAGAAATTTGAAATGACTAAGGCAAGTCCTGTGGGCAATTTGCTTCTCAAATGGAAGGGTGTTTTATTTCATTTAAGGAAAGAGAAGTGGAGTGGAATGTCTTGATCTTACATTGGTATGTTCAAAATAGATAGAAGTTTCACATTTGGCTTTGCATCTAAGAACTTAGACCTGTGTCTGGAATGTAGCTAGTACCTAAATCTTTGATGGAGGAACAAATTACTTCTGCATTTTATTTTCTGTATCAAGCACTTTGAATAGATCCCTGAAAATAAGAGTTTATAAATAATTTAGAATTCTGATTAAGAAACTATATAGACAGTTTTTGTGACAATTTTTTATATAGTATCTATTATAAAGGAGAACTTTTGGTGAAAGTAAGTATAAAAAGTTATAGAAATAAATTTTTATAGCATATTTTAATGCAAGATAACAAACTTATATACAAAGTCTAAAAAATCATTGTATTTGTATCCATCCTTATTTAAAATCTTTGGAACAGGCATTGGTAACTTTGTTATAAAATAAAAACAGCTGCAAAGGGAAGCTCAAGGAATTTACAAGTGCATGCAGTTGGTAGGAGTTGAACTGGGATTTCATTCTATATCTTCTGGCTTTTTGCCTATAGAAACACATAATGCAGCATTAATCTGTATACTTAAGACTTCTTATCACACAGATCTTATAATAGAATCACCTTAGTTCTAGTTCTGCCATCACACATAAGTGAAAATAAAAGTGACAGTAGGACCAGGAGAAAATCTAAAATTGATAGATTCTTGTTTATTGTTAAGGGTACCTGAAAAAAGTAAGAGAAAATTTTCAGATATCACTTCATTCTCCTCAGATGATGAATGTGATGTGTCAAGAGCATGGAAAAACTGGCAAAGTTTATTAATTAACCCTATAACACTTTGATATAATTGATGCCATTGTTTCAATTTGACCAACTACCTAAGAGTTCTAAGGTGTGGACTATTCAATAAACACACAAGAAAAGCAGAGTGATGACCTCAAATGCAATCCTGTATAAAAGAAAGTTCAAAGTAGTAAGTTCTAAAGGTATTAAATTCCTCAGGCATTCTTTCTACATAAATCTTTATATGCAGTTTTAATAAATAAATGAATATAAAGCTGTGATTTGTTTAGTTAACTTTAAAAAGCACTGCAAAAATGTTGTCTACCAAAAAAAAAAGTTTAATCATCTCATTTAGAGGCAAGCTAAAAAAAGGCAGCTATGGTGTGGGGAAAAGAACATTAGACCAAGATTTTAATTTGAATTCCACTCTTCCACTTAGCTGATTTCCATAGATATATTATTTGATCTTTCTAAATCTTATTTTTCCCTATGAAATATGGAGATAGTAATATATTTCTGAAACAAAGGTTCTTAAATGAAAGTTTGGGAAATGTTATTGATATTTACATTTACATTTAGGAGTATATATTTGGGGATGTATATTCTTTAAAATTTTGCACATCTTTCTTTAAGATGTCAAAATATCCTGTAGCAGTTTAAAAAAATACTGAATCAAAGTAATTCAGATTCAAAGTATTTATAAGAAACACAATTGAATGAAATTGCAACACTTATAGTTCAATCAATAATTTGATTCTTAAATATGAATCTGAATTCAGGGCATACAAATAGAAGACTACCCTTTAAGGACTGTGCACATTCAAATAATCAAGTGTATTGATATCTACAGAGCATCCATCATTTCTCCACCTCATTTCTTTTTTGTTTTAAATGTGTGTGTGTGTGTGTGTGTGTGTGTGTGTGTTTGCTGTTGTTGTTATATAACTCTTTCAGGGTAAGGAGATTTTATTTATCTGTATGTTGGTTGTTGACACATGCATGTAAGAATGAATGGGAAAAATTGCTGCATACACCACAATATAATTAAGATAGTATTATATGTCTTTCAAAACAATAGGGTCACTCTGTATGAAGGATTTTCTTTACAAACTAACATGAAAACTTGAATTATACATTGTAATAATGTGTCTTAGTGCAGAAACACTAAATGCATATTTGAGCTAAAATATCATATAACCTCCAGTGAATAGCCTTTTTTTCCTATTTCTATTTTCAACAAGATTTTTATTGACATGCTGGTTTTGTGTTGTTGTTTGGGGAAGAAGCTATTATTGTTTATCACAACTTTAATATGCAGAAAAAATTTACATACTAAAGAGTAAGTTAATATGCTCATCCTGAGAAACCCAAGTAGGAAGAAATGCATGTAACTAGTGCATTTTCTAAAGTTAGGTTGTTAGAATAAATTATGCATACTTTTAAATCTTATTGATCCAATAAAATATTTTGGTGTCAAGCATGTTGCAGATATGGTTCTAGGCATCAGGTATACGCATATCAATAAATCACATGTGTGCTATTAAAATCTGCCAACTAAAATGTACTAAAAAAAACAGAAAAAAAAATAGTGATAAGAGTAACAGGTGACACAGGCACAAAACTCTGACTAAGAGTAATGAATTGTGTGCCTGAAGAGGGAGCTCCATTGAACCTCTCAGTCAGTATACACCTACTTATCCAAAGAGTACCATGAAAAGTACAAAGACATAACTTGGACTTGAGGTTGGCATTGTTATTGATTATTAAGCATTTTGGTTTCTTGAATCTCTGTGATGATGATCAGAAAGCAATGCCTAAATTGCTTTGATTCACAGGTAATTAAATGACTCTCCACCTCACTTTGAGCTATGAAAGAAGATTACACAATTTTTCTTGTCTAATGAGGCAGAAAACAGTAGTAATATGTTATTACAGAGATTCATTTTTATCACATGGATTAGTGCTAGAAACGAGGTAGAAAGATAAATATTTAAAGGCATAATATCCACTTTTAAACCAATTTAGCTAAATGTCATTTCATCTGGAATTCTCCCATATTCTCTATGGACACAAGTTATCAGACTGTCTACAGATACACACTGTATGTTGCTTATTGTAAATTGAGGTTTAGTTGGAGATACATTTTTTCCTTGAGAAATAAAGTAACTAAAATTTCAGTCATTTCCATGATCACTAAACTCTCTACTATAGTAATATTAATTACTTCAACACTGAGAATCTCTTAAATTATTTGGTTTTAGACTTGAGCATAATTTGCAACCTGGTAAAGACAAACTAAACACATGCAATAGTGTATTAACAACCAAAAATAAGCTTTGTAAAACATAATTACTTATTGACACATGTTATATGCTGTATTAATTAATAAATTTGTTAGGGTACCTGCTGAAGATTCAGAGAATCTTATTCCTAAAACCAAAGAATATAAATCCAGGGCCATTTTCAGTGCCATCACAATAGCAACAACAATGACAACAATAACAAAAAAACTTTTACTTTTGCTTCAAATATAGTTTGGGGTGGGGGAAGCATTTGATTAGATGCAGAAAACATCTTCTTTAATCTTTTTTATCGATAACTATGGCCTCACCCAACATTTCTGAATTTCAGTTTGCCTGTGTGAAAATGGAAAAATTATGACTGCACCCATTTTATAGATAACGACAGAAAAGCAATACAATGATATGATGCAAATACTATTCATGATGAAAGAAATCAAACACAACTATAGAAATCCTTATTAATCCTTACATGATATTGGAAAAACATTATAGGTAGGTCTCCTGGGATAGATAAAATATTATGGAAGCAAAGAGTGGACATTTAATTAAACCATTTAGAAGAGTATAAATTTATGCTTTCCTTTTAATGAACAAGAAATATCATATAAATATTAATAATGTTTAATATAAAAACAAATTTGAAATAAACTGTTAATATAGTAAAATTTATAAAACACTTTTCTTATAATTATATGTGTATATTGAAAATATGTCCCTTGCACACATTATTATTTTAATTCACCATCATTACACCAATAGGTGGGTCACATGTTTTAAAACATTTTGGAAATGACAAAAGTAAAGATCAAAAGCTTTCAGACAGTTTTGAGCTTCATAAAGAAGAGATACACAAAAGGAACTCACATCTTGATCTTTTGTTTTTGTGTACAATGCTTTTGTTTGTAAAACCCTTTGACTCTCCTCTGAAAAAAAGAATTAATACTTATTGAAATCAGATGATTCAAAAGACAGGATGCTAAAAGGCACTAAGAGCAGTATGGCTAAGGATTATCAGTCAGGACTCCTTTTGACTTTGGAATAAAAGAGATCCTGGATATTGATGAAATATAGGCAAATATAGAAATTTATGCACTTGATGAAGCAAATTGTCTCTATATTGCTATCTTATAATTTCTTGAATTAAATTCAAGCCAAAAATCTAGAAAAAATATGTTAGCTATTTAATGCTACCAAAAAAGTAGGATGTGAGGAGGAGGGGAAAGTATATAATTCAAGGCCACAAAGCATGATAAGAGTAAATTTTTATTTCAAAAAATAACAAGTCAAGATTTTCTGGGCACTTATTTTATACTAAAAAATGACAATAAAAACCTCTCTATAATTTTCTATAACACTCTATAACACTTTGTTTGTACCTTTCTTTTATTTATTTATTTTTATGTGGGGCTGAGGATTGAACCTTGTACATGCTAGGAGAGCACTCTACTGCGTTGCCACAATCCCAATCCCTCTATAACACTTTAAAAAAATTTTTTTGTTCTAACTTGTTACACATGAGAGTAGAATGTATTCTGACACATCATATATATGAAGTATAAACTCTCATTCTTCTGATTTTACTTGATGTAAGATCATACATTTATGTAATCGTGTATGTACATAGGATATTAATGTCCAATTCATTTTACTATCCTTTCTTCTCCCATATCCCCACTGCCCTCTGCCTAATCCAAAGTACCTCTATTCTTCCCTAGCCCCCCAACATAACTTATTGTGAATTAGCATCTGCATATCAGAGCAAACTTTACTGCAAATTGGTGCAACAACACTATGGAAAGCAGTTTGGAGATTCCTTAGAAAACTGGAATTAAACCACATTTGACCCAGATATCCCACTCCTTGCACACAGTATTATACCCAAAGGACTCGAAATCAGCATACTAGAGTGATGAAGCCACATCAATATTCATAGCAGCTCAATTCACAAGAGCTAAATTATGGAACCAACCTAGGTGCCCTTCAACAGATGAGTGAATAAATAAAATATGGAATATATACACTGGGATATTAGTCAGCCTTAAAGAAGAAAGAAATAATCCCATTTGCCAGTAAATGGATGGAGCTGGAGAATATCATGCTAAGCAAAATAAGCCAATTCCAAAAAAGGAAGACTGAATGTTATCTCTCTATTTTTAACTATTATCATATTTTAGTTTTGATTGTAGTTATCAGTCAGCTAGCACTTTCTCTTTAAGGACTATTGATTGAGACTCAGAAGTGAAATCAAATTCTTAATTTTGAGGAGAAATAGTGTGGTTGCCATTAACCTAGAAGACAAGGGTAACATTTCCTCTTCCTCTTGCATCTTGCTAACCACCTGCCTGCTTCCCAAAGGCATTTGGAGCAGCTTCTTTGTGGTAGAAGTTGATCAACATCTTTCAAAGCACTTGAAGGTTATTTCTAGTGCCACTGCTGTTGGAGAAACACTGGCCACCTGAAAACACTGTTTTATGAAAAGAATGATGCATTTGACCCTTTTCTAATTATATCAACAATTCTGATTATTTCAACCATATTTCAGGACTTCTTCCAGCTTACCCCCATCTATATGAATCAATGGTTTTGGATCTAAGGTCTTCTTTATATCTGCCTCTAATATCATTCCACACTTTTGGAGCAGAAAAATCTTTCTAGTTAATATAATCTATTTTTTAAAATTTCTGTTACAATACGACTTGACCACATGTCAGAAAAAACAACCTGGAATAAATATCTTAACTTATAAACAATCCAGTATGGACCACATCTATTAAAAAATAATTCTTTCTCCTTTGTGGATGAAATATTTGTCTCCTAAAATGAGATTATAACAGGAAAGTTGCATGGTGAGGGCTTCTGCAAAATGATTCAATCTTATATATAAATAAAATTGATATATATGTACACATGTATTTTTAAAAAATAATATTATGTACAACTCATTTGCATTAATAGTTATTGCAATACAGGCTATTATATATACCTTAAATTAAATCTCATATATCTTCACTACTCTGCATTTTATAAGTATCCTTTTGTCATAAAAATACTGAATTACCATAGGACACATAGTTAAAGAGAGGAAGCCATTATCATCATTTGGAACCTCTAATATTGTTAAATATTTACTATCACTTCACTCACCCCCAAAATAATAAAATGAGAAAAAGAATCATGATATTATGAATGATAGTCCAGAATGCTATATCTGAATAGAAACCACTGTCTCCAATCTCAAGAAAGAACTACAAGAGGAGAATGTGAAAACCTTCCACTCCATTATGTCTGCTGTCATTTCTAGCCTGGATATCCCTGGAGGAAGTCTTATTTTATTCTTTCCAAATTAAAACATTAAATTATAGCATTCTTGTCTTTTCCAAAAAATTTGTAAACAATACACTGAAGACTTCAGAGGAAGTCAAGTGAGTAGAGAATATGGAAAAGTGACTATTGCAATGCAGTTAAATCTTACCTTAGGCATACCTTCCAGAATTATAATTTTGTTTGAAAATCATCTGCTTTCAAAACACCCATGTTGGGATAAAGGCTGAAGCCCTCTTATTTTACATTCCCACATTTTCCCTTCCTCCCAGGCTCTCATTTTTGCATCCATTTGTTATGAAGAGCACCACTCTCTATCTAACCTTTTACCTTCTCACTTAGAAGAAAATTTGTGATGAATGGACACTTCAAGTTAGTTTTATTTTTCACAATATTTTCACACTGAAGATCTGGAGCAGTTATTTTCAACCTGTGGACATCAATTAGTGCAAGAAATTCCAAATTTCTTAGGCATGACCAAGGTTTTGTAACATATATGGGAAGCTTTTTCACATACATATATACATGTCAAATTTTAATTAATATATTTATAATATAAAATGTATTATCAAAAATATCAATGGCTTTTACAGATTTATTTACTAAAAAAAATAAAATACTTTTATTGGGTTGAGGATGTAGTTCAGGGATAGAAGCCTTTGTTAGCAAGCACAAAGCCTCATGTTCCAACATTAGCATTACAAAACAAACAAACAATATAAGAAAATGTGAAAAATAAATACAATGATCATACGGGGTATCAATGTTCCCTGTAATTTTTAAAAGAAATACTTATATAAAGAAGGCAACCCTGAAATTTCAAATAGTTACTTTATTCTCAGAGTCCTAATCCCCACTACCCCTACCCAGTTCTACATAATTCATTTTGTTGAAAAGAGAATCAAATCTTCAAAAACATCAAAGTTTAATAATAATTTCAAAGGATCCCACTGCTCTATATTTTCCCCTTATAGACTACAACATCATCAAAAACGTCAAGATTGAATCTGCTCATCTCTCTGTCAGCTACTACAGCTGAAATGCAAGTTTTTTTTTTATTGCTTCCAAATTTGACTCAAAAACCATAAAATCTGTTTTGACTCAAAAATCATATAACCATTTCCTAAAGACATAGAGAATCTATTTTATGAAGAAGATCTCAGTTATTGTTGGTATGAAAAGACAGACACCGTTTTTTGTCTGTCTGGACTCCTAAATACCACGAATGTCTTTGAAAACTGAGGATTATCAGTTAAATGGTCCAGGCAAAAGTCACTTAATATGGTTTGTCTTTCAAATCCTGTAATTTACTAAAGAGCAGTTATGTCAAATAGTGACCCAAATATCCTCTGTTTCCATGCTTACTTGATCATGGTTTTTTGAAGCTTAAAATATTCTGTTTTGAGAAATGAAGAAAAAAATATATGAGCAGTTTGTACCTTGGCACTAGTGATAATATTGATTTCATTAGTTACTACTAATAATTTGGGAGCCACATGATGAAAGGCACAAATTTTTTCAAATTTTTATATAAAAACCCATCAAATGCTGAAACAATTAACCATGTTTAAACAAAATTAACCACCATAAAAACACACATTTTATTTAGAGAAATAAGGATTTATGGAAATAAATTTTCTGTGCTGCTTTTGTAAATTATTCATATATTTTAACTTTGAGAATAAAAAGGAATGTTAAAATTATAGTTGGATATTCTTCTATTGATTGTTTTGTAAGAGTCTATTATTCTAAATAGTCTATTATTTTAGCAAAAAAAAGGTTTTAGGTGAAATATATAATTCAGAAATACAGTAGTTTTTTATGCTCAGACATGAATTAACTGGATCATTTCTTGCCAAATTTTATTTGCTATCATGAATAAAACCACATTATATGTTGCAAATGACATATCTGTTATCACAATAAGCAGTAATTAAAACATTATCTAAGGTCTTGTTATTCCTGTCTTTGAAACTGCACTACCTTTTTCAGCCAAGTGTAAAATGCCAAATTTTTATCAGAGAAAAACTGTGATAGATATTAAGTGTTCATTACTATTTTTTTCAATCCTTTATAGCTCAGCAGTTAACTACTTGCCACAGAAAATATCAATTGAATGAAAATTTTCATTTCCTTTCTACTTTGTATATCTTCACATGATTTCCATGGTTGATATTCAACTTTCCATTTGGAAATCAAAGGAAGAAATTTACAACAAATTAGGACTATGTTAGCAAACACATAAATGTATTTAGCTATTTTTCCTAATAATTAATTGATTCAGTGAAAACAATCAACTAACTAATTGCTTTACTGAATTAATAAATCACTGGAAGAAATCAATTCTATAATCTTAAATCTAGATCAGGAATGAAGGACTAAGTCAGGAAAGATACTATTTTGAGCTGGAAATCCAATGTCATGATTTCTGAGTAGAAATCATTTTTTTAAGAAACATCTTATTCATTATTATACACCATTAAAGAGAATTTCAAATCATTTTAAATTGTCAAATATTAATAGTGGAAAGAGCACAGACTTTATAACTTATGATTTAAAGTTGTGATTTTTTTTGGATATATTACATTGATATGCCAGTTAAGTTTTCTTGAGAATATTTTTCTAAAAATACATTCTACTTTTCTGATAGATATTCTACATTCCATCAATTTATTTCATTACTTCAGTAAATATCTTCCTTTTATTGCTATGTTGTCTAATAAATGCTACATTATGTGTGCTCCCATAATGGTTCATTAATTTCAATATTATGCATTGTTGTGACAAACTTTCTATATTTTAGAATGTTTGTTGCATTAGAATATACTAAAAATATAGACTGAGAGTATCCTATACCTATCTTTTAATAAGTAATTTAAAAACTGTGCTTTGTGTTGGATGTTTGGTCTTCTACAAACTACTAAAAAATCTTAGCATGTATATACTTCTATATAGATGATCAAAGCAGGGTTATAATTAGTGATTATTATATTAACATATATAAAGTCAATCATTAAAATAATTTTATTTTGTATTAAAATAAATAAATTCAATTATCAATGAATAAGTTTCTTCTCAAAGTAGTTATATATGCTTAATTATTGACATGATTTTGTGTCTTGCAATAATTTCTCAAAATAGTTTCTCCTTAGTAATATCTATACTTATGTCAACTTTTACTAATTTAAAAAATAACCTACAATATGTTCCTTAAGTGCTATATTTGTATGATTACATTTAATTATTGCAAATGGATTTATGAATGTGTATATCTGTTAAACATGACTTAAGTGATTTTCTATTTTTACCTAGGATTGAACCTAATGGTAGTCTTTTACCAAGGTATATCCCCAAGCGTATTTATTTTATTTTGAAACAGGTTTTCACTAAATTAGAGACTGGCCTTGAATTTGAGATCTTCTTGCCTCTGCCTTCCAAGTAGCTGGGATTATAGGGGTACACTAATTACGTTTCTGAGCTTATAGTTCTGTTGTATCTGATGTTTTAGTTCAAACACATAATTACACATTTAACTTAAAATTTCAAATAAAAAAATATTATATACTGACTTGTTCCATGTAACACCACCTTTTAAAGGGTAAAATGTCTTTTTTCTTTGGAATCCCCATGCCAAGCATTGGCAAATATACCTTCAGATTCCTTTGATGTTTTTTAAATTTTTATTGTATTTTCATAAATGTTATAGCCAACAACTTGTGTCATAATTATTTATAAGTAATTTCATCTGTTCATTAACTCCACTCAAGAACATGAAATTTTCTTCAAAAGTTGGGGCTTGGGCTCTGCAGTAGAGCACTTGTCTCACACATGTGAGGCACTGGGTTCTGTCCTCTCCCCCACATAAAAATAAATAAACAAAATAAAAGTATTGTGTCCATTTACAACTAAACAAAACATTAAAAAAAGCCAAGTTCTATTTCTGTCTCTCAACAAGAATCGCTGAGTCAAAGTCTCTGAGCAATGGACCAGGAGAATCTATCTATCTATTTATCTATCTATCTATCTTTTTAATCTTGTGCTTTCCTAGACTAATTTTTAGGAGATTATTTCCTGCACACTAAAGTATGCAGACAGCTATTCTACAACACAAACATCATCACTTCTATTCTAAATATGGAGAAGTAAATGCTAACAGCTTTACTACCAAAAACGTGGCATCAAGATTACAAGATGTGGTATCCTATGGTCAAGGCCAATATTTCTCCCTACCTATAATGCCACTTTATAACCTCTTAGGAGATGATTCAAAGATTCACTAGTTTGATTCAAATGTATATTAGAAAATCAAAACTTGGATCTGAATGTTTGAATGATATTGAAGCTAAAAATAATTCTAATGGCAATATGCAATGCTTAATTATTTATGAAATATATATCTTCAAAATTACAAATGTCTCATCATATAATCTGTGAAATAAGTTAAATAGTCTATGAAATAATTGGTATAGTTGTTATTGCCTGCTTTGGTATATATCCAGTAAAAAATTACACACACACATACACACACACACACACACACACACACACACACACACACCCCAATGTATTCACACACATTCACCTAGATACACCTTACACATATCACTTGAAAACCACCACATTCATCTAATTATTTTTAGAAAATAATCTTTCACATATTAATGTATACCTCTATGGCAACTCCAAATTACATTGTTTAGAAAAAGAATGCAGAATATTATAGAAAGAATTCTGAGGTCTATCAAAACAATGACCTTGAAGTAAAGAATTTTCGCTACTATTCACAAGTATAAGACAAAGAATTCAACAATTCTTGACCTATGTACAACTTAAATTAAGAAATACTGTTTTTAATAAACATATCCATAAACAATTGAGAGAGTTCTTTATTATTTTGAATTTTAGAAGAACATTAAATACAAAAGTTGTTTATTTTTTAAAAAGTATCAGCAGGACAGGGCTAGGGATATAGCTCAGTTGGTAGAGTGCTTGCCTTGCATGCACAAGGCCCTGGGTTCAATTCCCAGCACCACACAAAAAATAAATAAATAACAGCAGGATAAAATAGATTTGAACAAAAATTTAGCTTCATGTAATCTGTAAACAAAGAATAGGGAGGGAATACAAAGCAATAGTGAACAAAAATTAAATATTTACCGATATGTTAGACTCAAGAAAATGAAGATGGAAGAAAATAAAATGGTAAAGATGAAGCTGTGATGAAAAGTAAAAATTAAAGAAAGGCAGAGGAACTATGTCAGATGTCATTAAAATATTGGTTTATTTGAAGAAATGAATTGATAACACGAGTGAATTCAGGGGTTTTATCTGTGAAGTGGAGGATGGATAGAAAGTAAAGCCTGGTGGGGGGAGGGGCGGGGGGAGGAAGCGGCTGCGGCTGCGGATGTCTCTGCGAACCAGCGGCGTCTGTACACTGCGCTGCTGCGGAGCGCCCAATCCAGGCCTGCACCTGGAGCCCTCACCGAGCTCCACGGGTTTAGGTGGCCTTGGAGGACTTGCAGGTCTGAGTAGCTTAGGTTTGAATACTACCAACTTCTCTGAACTACAGAGCCAAATGCAGCGACAACTTTTGTCCAACCCTGAAATGATGGTCCAGATCATGGAAAATCCCTTCGTCCAGAGCATGCTCTCAAATCCTGATCTAATGAGGCAGTTAATTATGGCCAATCCACAAATGCAGCAGTTGATACAGAGAAATCCAGAAATTAGTCATATGCTGAATAATCCAGATATAATGAGACAAACATTGGAACTTGCCAGGAATCCA